>NC_060273.1:35022773-35211050 GCF_021613505.1 Equus quagga | reverse complement strand
GGGGAGAGGAGAGCTGCGGCGAGGGAAGGGAGGGGCGCGGGGAGGGGGCGCGGCGGGCTGTGAGCGGCGGCGGCGCGCGGCGACACGGCATCCCGAGGCGAGGACGAGCGAGCACCGCGCCCGCACCTCCCCGCACAGCCCGCGCCGCGCGCCCCGAGGAGCGGCCACCGCCGCCGAGTCGAGCCGCGTCCCCTCGGCGCTCCAGCCGCTCCTGGCGCCGCCATGGCCCCGGCCCTCTGGCCGCGCCTCGGCCGCATCCTCTGGCTCGCCTGCCTCCTGCCCTTGGCCCCGGCTTGGGCGGCCGCAGGTAAGGCGCAGCGCCGGCCGGCCGCCTCCCCAAGCCGCCGCGCGCCCGGGCCCTCGGGGCCGTGTCGGCCGGGAGCCGGGCTGCCGAGGTGGTCGTGCGCGCTCCCTCCTCCGCCGAGGCCCCTGCAGCGCGCTGCGGAGGGCTGGACCGCCAGCCCTGCGCCGCGAAGCCTCTCCTCCCTCCCCTCTCCCCTTTCTCCGAAGTACCCCCGGTGCTTGAGGGGACACCCCGCGCCTCTCGGTTCCTGCAGCCACCTCCAGATCGGCCCTGCCCTGGGAGCTGCGCGCGGTGGCCGGCGCGTCCATCCCGATGCCCGGGGACCTCGCAGCCGCGGGGGATGGGGGAGGTCGATGCGGGGAGACCAGGGATGTGCGGGGTCCGTCATCAAGCCACAGCCCCCCCAGGGAGCGCGGCCACTGGGTTGCCTGAGAAGCAGCGTTTTTGTCTTAAAATGTAGCCTTATCTGGTGAGGCTTTCCACGCTGTTTGTACTGGCTTCGGGGAGGATGCGATTTTAGCGCCCAGGAGCCCAGTCTGCCATTTCCTCTTTGGGAGTGATTTCCAAAATGGACCCCGAGCTCACAGGTGCCTCCGGGTCCCACCTCGACTTCCCCGGGCCTGCTTCTACCATCCCCCTCATCCGCACCGGCGCAAGGCCGGCATCAACCTTTCTGCCTCATTTTGGCGACAAAAAGGACTCAGATTGGAGAGTTGCTGGGGCTCGGATGGGCCATGGGGGGAGGTCAAACATTATCCAACATTTTTCATTATTGTCCCCCCGCCCCCTTAAAGGAATGGTATAGAGAGGAAGAGATCTAATGCACATTTATGAGAGAAAAGCCACAAAGTAAAATACAAAACTTGCACTTTAGGGACGAATTAGAGAATTTTGTGGGCATTGAGCGTGGTCAGGATCCCCTGCATTCCCCCTGGAAATTCATATAGAAATGGAGTCTCTTATCTGTCAGGTTCACTTGTTTCCAGAAATTATCCATGTGGCCTAAAGTACAGAAAAAAAAAAAAAAAGAGTTAATTCTTTGGAAGTCGTGTGGTTCCCAGCCTGGCCTGTTGCACCCGTGATATGGTCAAAATCGCTAGGAATGGGGTTGGGAACCCACAGGAGAAGAGCGGAGACTCAGAAGCCCTTTGGCCCTTCCTGGCATCTGGGTCAGCTGGCGGGGCATGCTTCATACTCCAGGGCTTGAGGTCACAAGTCCATATTCTAGACCATTAATTCATCGCAGGCTGTGTTATCAGACTTCAGAAGGACCTTGGCAAGTGTTTTGGGCTATCTACCTGTGCAGGGGGAAAGAGCTGATGTAGCCATTTTCTAGAATGTTTGGGGCCCATGCTGTGTTGTCAGGGAGAATGTGTGGTGCGCTCCAAGTGGAAGCCCTGGGGGCCTGCTAGTGGGTGGGTCAAGCTTTGCGCAGTTGCCACAGCTCTTTGTCACTCAGGGCACCTGTGGAGCCCGCTAAGGCCCTGCCTTGGCTGCTCTGTAGTCCAAGGCCGAGTCACCTGGCCTCCCAAACTTGCAAAGATGGATTCGGACTGGTAGGGCAACAGGACCTGGGCCTTAGTTGTTTCGGCCACATGTGGCAAAGCCTTCACGGTCCATTTCAGCCTGGATGCCCTGGATGCTTCTGAGAGCCCTGAGGAACAGGGGCGGCGTGACCGAGGGGCTGTGAAATGTGGGCTTTTGAAAAAGAAGCTTGAAAAAAGTGCCCTTGGAGCCTCCTTGTGTCTGGACAGGTATGGGGGCTCCCGGGAGCTGGACCAGTGTCTGCAGCCCTGTCTGCTGGAGCCACAGCGCCTCCCCACCCCCATCCATCCCTCCTCCCAGCCGAGCCTGCTGCCCTCCTGATTCCATTCCCCTGGCAACGGATCTGCGATCTGCGTCGTGCTGACATGGGCCCCCCTTGCTGGAGATGCTAGATGGCTATTAGCATGCAGCCGTCTGTCCCCACCACCTGCCAGCCTCACTCTGGCCCACGCTGGGGGGCAGGCGGGAGCCAGAGGGAGGAGGGGAGACAGCCTCTCATCCAGGCCCCTCTTTCTGCGCAGCCCGGCCGAAGGGAGGGAGAACAGAGCTCAGCCCCTGCCGAGCAGAGTTGCTGGGGGGCCCCAGGCATAGCTGTATCCCATGGGGGCCTCTGGGCGCTCAGGTCCCTGAGTGTGACATATATTTTCTTGGAGAAGCTTCCGCAGCAGCGTCTAGAATTCTCTCTTTGGGATTAAGATACCACAGGTCCCGTTTTCAATGCCAGCCCAAATGACTTTACCATCCAAACTATGGCCCTGAGGACAGAGCTTCAGAACAGGGAATGTGTGACACGGGCAAGGGCAAAGACTGGAGTCCGGTCCCCGGTGGGGGCAGGCAATGTTGCTGCAAGGGGAAGGGCGCGCAGTTGAGAGCACACTCGCTCACCTCCCAGATTAGCTGAGTCCCACAGGTCTGTTGTGAGCTCCCTGAGAGTGGGGCCCAAGGAAGGGGCTCAGTCAGTACCACCTGAGTGCACAGTCTCCTGGGGCAGTCCCAGGTGGGCCACTCCCTCTGCCACACCCTTCTCTCCAGGTGCCACTTGGCGGCAGCAGTGTTGAACACCTACTCTGTGCCAGGCACCTCAAGGAGCTTCCAGTGCAGTGGAGGAGACAAGGAAACCTTCATCCTAACATGGGGTTGTGACAACTGTGTGCGCAGGCTGTTGGGAGAGCTCCGAGGGGGCGAGGGGTTCAGGGAAGGCCTCCCAGAAGAAGTTATATCCACGGACAGATAGGTGGAGAAGGGCGGTGGGGACAGCATGTGCAAAGGCCCTGGGGCTAGGAAGGACAGATCATGGTGGGGAGAACTACGAGAGTTGAAGTGGCCGGCCACAGCGTGGATGTGCCAAGATGTGAATCTGGATTCCACCCTGAGGCTGGTCCACGCTCAGACTAACTGTGCAGGAAGCTTGTCGTTGGGGACGGCCGAGAGTGGAGCAGGACTAGAGGCCAAGGGTCAGGGACAGAATGTAGCAGTCATCCAGACAGGGCTGAATGCTGGCCTTAAGACATGGAGAGGCGCACACATGCCCGTATGGGTGGAGTTAGAGTGGCGGAGGCCTGGGGCTTGATTCTTGGGACAGCTGGATCCACTAACCCCAACAGAGAGTGGGTAGGTGAAGAGGATGGAAGGTTTGGGGAGGGGAGAAATCCAGAGGCTCCAGAACAGCCCTGTCCAACAGAACTTCGGGTGATGAAGGAATGTTCTCGCTCTGTGCTATCCAGAAGAGTAGCTACTCACCACGTGCGGCTGTTAAGAGCTTGAAATGTGGCTAGGGCTAGTGCAAGCAAGGAACTGAATTTTTAAACTTAATTGCGTTTAAGTAATTAACATTGATTGAATTACACGTGGTTAGTCGCTGCTGTATTGCTCAGCGCGGGTCTGGAGCCCAGAAAGTAGATTTAGATGACTGGGCTCCATCAGCCTTTCGGAAGCACTCGAAGTGGTGGGAGGGGGGAGTTTGGCTGGGAAAGTGGGTGGAGTAAGCGCAATGAACAGAGTGGGGCTTGCAGCCCCTCCACCCTTCCTTCTGCGTCACCTCTTCTGCCCGAGTGTCCCCTGCCTCGGGCTGGACGCTCTCCCACCTGGAGCCCTGCAGAAACCTCCCCGGAAGGGGAAACTTAGAAATTACAGGCAAATAGTGAAGAGGGGCGGTGGTGCCATTGACAAGAGGGGAGGGTTCTCTGTGAATTGACATGTGCCTGTTTGAAGGATGGTCACGCACATATTGAAATTCATACTAGTGCGACCGTGGACTTGGCTTTTGACCTGTTGTCGTGTGAAAATAAAATAATTCCAAATTGTGTGCGGAGAGACATTACGACTAAATTAAAAACTTTGATGCGTGAAAAAGAGACATGAAGACAGCAATATGATGGCGGGTGTTGTCTTTGGGAGGTAAGATTATGGGACATTTCTAATACTCTTTATACATAGGTATTACTTCTATGATGGAAACTTTATTTTAAAAATCTTACCTATGGGGACCGGCCTGGTGACTCAGTGGTTAAGTGTGCACGTTCCACTTCTCAGCGGCCCGGGGTTCGCCGGTTCGGATCCCGGGTGCGGACATGGCACCACTTGGCAAGCCATGCTGTGGCAAGCGTCCCACATATAAAGTGGAGGAAGATGGGCACGGATGTTAGCTCAGGGCTAGTCTTCCTCAGCAAAAAGAGGACGATTAGCAGATGTTAGCTCAGGGCTAATCATCCTCAAAAAAAAAAAAGAAAAGAAAAATCTTACCTTGTTTATATGATAAAATGTTATGTAGCTATCTAAAGCAGTTGAAGAATAATGACTTAGGAAAATGCCTATGATCCAGAATTGAAAACAAAAACAACAATGGAATATATAGTCTCAGAGCGTGAGCATAGCTTCTTTACAAAATGGTGGAAAATGCCCAAATATGGTAGCAATGGTTGTTACTGATTAAAATTTTTAATAAAGTATTTTAATTTTTTATTTTATACTTCTATTTTCACGTTACAATGAGTCTTGCCTTCAAGGTGGTGGTCAGGAGGTGGAGCATTATTTAAAAGGCCTCTTCCCGCGATTCCATCCCATATGCTCAAGGCCCTGTTCTCTGGGCTCCCCATAAGGGGGGCATCCCCCATATTGCAGTTCAAGTTCCCCGAGGAGTCCACCCAGCTGGAGTCACACCAGCGTTGGCGCTGGCAGGCATCCTGGAGTTGCCTAGAGTAGTGCAGTCCAGTGGAACTTTCTGTGATGATGAAGACGTTCTGTATCCACGCTCTTCAATATGGTGACCCTTAGCCACTTGTGGCTGCCAGCACTTGAAATGGCCCTCGTGCCACCGAGAGATTGGCTTTTAAACTTTAATTGAAACTAAAAGAGCCGCCTGTGGCTGGTGGCTACTGTACGGGGCAGTGCAGCTTAGAACCTCTCAATAGATTTAGAGACCGAGACCAAGAGAGGCGGAGGCTTGGCGTGGGCCAAAGTGGGCCAGCTTCCCAAGGCCTGTTCTCCTGCTTTCAAGCCGTTAGGCCCCTGACGGGGTCCAGACTCGGCTCTGTGTTTCAAATTGAAATTTTGTGTGACATGTTAAGACAGCTCCAAAAGGCTAGGGAAGGGTGGGCATTTCTTCACGGCAGCTGCGGTGGGTCCTGTGACAGGCCTTGGCAGTCATTTTCAGAGCTAAGCTGTAAGTCTGGCCAGGTCCGGCCTGTGCCACACACATGCTCTGTAAAGCCCTGCTTGGCTGGCATGATGAGAAAATATAAACTGGGGACACTGGCAAGAACATGTGATTTAGAGTCAGGCAGGCCTGAGATGGAAGCCCGGTTTGACAGTGAAAGAGCCGTACGATCCTTGGACAAGTCCCTTGAACTGGCTGGGCCTCAGTTTCCCCACCTGTGAAACAGAATAATAAAGCAAGCCCAGAGGGTGGCAGGGGCGGGGGGGGGGGGGGGGGGTTCCTTCCCCCGCCCCCCTCCTGAAACACAGTCTTTGTCTTTGCGCTCCTAGGCCTGTATGAACTCCGCCTCACCACTGATGGCCCTGCCACCACCGGGGCAGAGGTGACCATCACGGCCAGCCTGGTGGCCAGCGACAACGGCAGCCTGGTCCTGCCCGCCGACACCCACCTCTACCGCTTCCACTGGATCCACACGCCTCTGCTGCTCACGGGGAAGACTGATGAGGCTTTCAGCTCAAGCATCCGAGTCGTGGGGAGTGTGCCTGGGGACTTCCCGGTCTCCGTGTGGGTCACCGCCGCCGACTGTTGGATGTGCCAGCCTGTGTCAAAGAGCCTGCTTGTCCTCCCCATCACAGGTGAGGATCCTCCCTGTTTGCTAGTTTGCTTTCAGACTCTTGGTGAAGACAAACACATCCAGGCTGGCCAGTAATCACTTAAATGCAAATTAGACCCATAGTTCCTTCTCTGTTGGCAGTTGAGTTAATACGAAAATCAGAAAATGATAATACCCACTGCCGGCAGCGTTGTGCTGAAGTGGACACTAAGCACGTATTGTGGCTGGGGGTCTAAATTAATACCAGCCTTTGGAGAGCAGCTGATCTGTATGTATCAATGGTTATAAATTATTTTAGTCTTTTCTCTCTCTGTCTTCCTCCCCTTTCCTCCTTCCTTTTCCCCTCCCCTCCTTTCTTTTTCCTCCCGAGTAGTCCCTGCTCTCTTGGAGTTTGCAATCTAATACAGAATTTCTCTTTAGGCAATAAACCTCCATTTGGGTAATGCTTTATGCACAAAGATGTTCATTGTAGTGGTGTTTATAATAGCAGAAAATAATCTTAACAAGCTAAGGATGCAACCCTAAGGGGACTGGTCAGGTTATTGATATAATTTGTATAACGAATAATAATGACACTTGCAAAGAGTTTGTAATGTCCTGGGGGAGTACTCATGCTTGTAAAATTTTAAAAAGCAAAACACAAAATTCTGCAACCAATTTGGGCAACTGTGTTTAAGATACGTGTACATTAGACACGTACACTCAAATGCTTTGCAGTTCTTCAAACATCCACAATGGTTATGTTTGAATGATAGGCAGTTTCTTTTCATTCTCCTTCTCCACTTTTTCCAGATGAGCTGTATGGCGTATGCCTTACTTTCCCCTTTTGTGGTGAAAAAAATCCGCTCTTAAATTTTTTTAGAGCAGGAGACACAGAACGGTGGTCCTCAGCCGGCCCAGCACGTTGGGTGTGGAGGTGCGACCAGTGGAACTGCTGATTTTTTTTCTAGCCTCATCTAATACTTTGAAATATTCTACAAAAGTTCCTTTGAAAGCCTGTGCTTTCCTTCTGGTCCCGGGCATCTTTTGTGCCGGAAAGTTCAAGGTCCTGGTGAAAGGGGTGCAGGAAGGAAGCTATGCATGTTACACGTACCATGAGTCTTTGACACTGTCCACATGGCAGGGGTGGGTGACAACTTGGGGGGCATGCGCCTCCATGTACAGTGACCTGCAGGGTCCCCTCTCGCCACCACCCAGCTCTGACAGCCAGGGGGTCGGGTCGGGGAGAGGCTGCTCTGCCAGCTGGCACAGACCTCCCTCCACCTCGGTGGGCTCCCCCCTCCCCTCGATCTCTCTCTCCCAGAGTTCCTTGTGGGGAATCTCGTCATCACCCAGAACACCTCCCTGCCCTGGCCCGGCTCCTACCTCACCAAGACGATCCTCAGAGTCTCCTTCCTCCTCCACGACCCGAGCAACTTCTTCAAGACCGCCTCGTTTCTCTACAGCTGGGACTTCGGAGATGGGTATGTCCATACCCCCCTGATGCCCCAAAGCCTTGGCCCCTGGCCGGTGGCCCTGTTGTCCCCTGCAGAGTGCTCTGTGCTTTCCCACCTTCACCCACTCACTCACTCTCACTCCGTAACCTCCTTGAGCATCTGCTCTATGCCAAGCTTGGGGTGCGTGCATGGGGACCAGGGGTGAATCAGTCACCGGCCTTGCCTTTGAGGTGCATACGGCCTAGTAGAGGAGGTCATTGGTGCCCGAAACAGCCCTGTAAGGAAGGTCAAGGTGGGTAGGATTTTTCTCCACTTGTCTCTGGAGGAACCCAGCCAGCCGATGGCAGATGCAGTGGAATTCGGGTGCTCTGGCCTCATTTCTCATTACTCCTCTCCAAACAAGCCAGGCAGCGGGAGGCAGGTCGGGAAGTGGGGGTCCGGCACCCCGATCGTGTGAGGATGGTGCTTGCTGGGGACCACTCATTCCACTTGCGTCCCTCCAAACCTCTGGCTGACAGTCCTGCGTGCTGGACCCTTAAGTCCCATGAGGGGCGAGGAGTGGTTCATGGGAAGGGTTCCTAAGCCTTTCACAAACTTGGAAAACTGGTCTGTGGGCCGCGAGTGTCCTGTACCCTCTCTGCAAGCCTGAGAAATGTCTGGTCTTAACGAATGCCTAGATTTGGAAGGCAGAAGATTCTAGAATGGAGTGGGAAGGAATTTAGAGAGGCCTGGTGAGCCAGCCCCCCTTGCTCTAAGGAGAGATGCATGTCTCTCCTCTCTGCAGAGATCCCCAGGCCCCCAGTGACAAAGAACGCTTCCTCCACTCTCCAGCAAGAGTCACGCGTGTCTAAAATTGTCACCCACATCCTTTTATCTTCAGAGGAGACAGAGTCCTCAGGCTCTTGAAGGAGTCCAGCCTGAGAGCAACCTGTCCTTCCAAGCTGTATCTTTTACCTTGGAAACAGATGCACATTTTGCTCTCGGCTCTGTAATGTATCTTTTTTTCTTTTAATCTAAAAATAACAGTGACACCTCTGGAAGATGCCCTGAGCTTGCCCATGGCCTTTGCATACCCTAATCTGGGAAGTATGCAAGTCAGGATTAGTTTAGAATCCTAAAACAGCTCCCTGTTAGGAGCTCTATTATTCTGGCTCATCATTTTAGTAAGTTAAAGGAGAAAGAGTATACAATCATCTCTTCAGATGCCGAAAAGGTGTTAGACTGAGCAGAAATGGAGATTCGCTGTTATCTCAGTAAACCAGAAAAAGAAGTTTCTGGAACCAACAACCAAAGTTATATCCAGTGGTGAAATGTGGAATATGGATTCCCTAGGCCTTGGCGAAAAAAGAGATCTGTGGTCAAATGCTTTTGGGGAATCATTCCACTGAGATACTGGGGGAGCCCTGCCCCAGATGCAGGAGTGAGACGAGGACGCCCCTTGTCACTATCATTCAACGTTTTCCTGAAAGTTCTGACCTATTCAGTAAGTCAAGAAAATAAATGAGATGTAAATATTGGAAAACAGAGAATTTACAAAGAAGATGATCTGCTTAAGGACCTCTGCAGCAGCACTGTCCCGTGGAACTTTCGGGGATGTTAGAAATGTTCTGTATCTGTGCCACGTGTGGCTGTTGAGCCCTTGAATCTTGGTTGGTATGACCGAGAAATCAATTTTTAGTTTTACTTAATTTTTGTTAATTTAAGATTAAACAGCCACCTGTGGCCAGTGGCTACCTGTTGGAGAGCACAGTTCTGGAGAATCAATGGGAAAAATGATAAGAATTTACTAAGGTGACCAATGGAAAGATCTGGAGCTTTCTTATGTACTAGTAATAAGAAGTTAGAACATAAAGGAGGGACTCCTAATAATGGCAAAAATAGGATAGAAAGTAAATGGAGGAACACAATTACCCGGAAATGGGCAGGGTCCTATCTCAAGAGAGCTGCTGAGAGGGATAAAAGATTGGAGTGAATGGGTGTGTGCACCATGTCCGGGATGGTGAGTGTAAAGACCTCAATTTCGCCCAGTAATTCTGTAAATTTAATGCAAATCCAATAAAATTCCAATAAGAATAATTTTTGGAATGTGACAAAGATTTTACAGTTCAGCTAAATTTGTGTATAAATATACACACATATATTAATGTACATACATACATGTATACAAATACATACATGTGGTTATAAACATATATATATATATGGTTTAATAACATAAAGAACTTCCGGAACATTTTTCTCAAACCAGGGGACAGTCTCCATACTCATTAGGGGCATTTCTTGTTAAAGACTTTATTCACTATTTCTTTTGGAGTTGAACATTTTTGACTAGCCAATGAAATAAGACAAGAAAAAGAAATGAAATAAAAATATCACAAAGGAGGAGACAAAAACTGTCACACGCAGATGACAATACTGTTTACCTGGAAAACACCAGAGACTGAACTGGAAAATCTTAGGACTAAAAAGAAATTTTAGTAATGTGGCTGGTTACAAAACAAAGATTCATAACTTTTCCAAATGATGGCAGTCCAAAAAACTTTTATAATAGTTATAAAACATAAAAACGGAGAGAATAAACTTATTCTAAAACCATAGGATTTATGTGAATAAAACCACAAATTGTACTGGGAACCTTAAAAAGACTTAAAAAATGAAAAGAGAGTGTCTTGGTATTGTAAGAAGAAAAAATAAAGATCAGCAAAGCAGAATGCTTGTGAATGAGGATGGGGAGAGAAACTGGAGATACATCCATAAACGTACTTTAAAAAGCTACAAATTGGGGCCAGCCTGGTGGTGCAGGGGTTAAGTTCGCACGTTCCGCTTCTCTGCGGCCCGGGGTTTGCTGGTTCGGATCCCAGGTGCAGACATGGCACTGCTTGCAAAAGCCATGCTGTGGTCGGCGTCCCACATATAAAGTGGAAGAAGATGGGCACGGATGTTAGCTCAGGGCCAGTCTTCCTCAGGAAAAAGAGGAGGATTGGCAGTAGTTAGCTCAGGGCTAATCTTCCTCAAAAAAAAAAAAAAAAGCTACAGATAATTTGCAGCAACAAAAGGCAGCTCAATGGAACAGGATAGAAAATGCAGAAACAAACCTAAGTTTAAATACACATCTAGTATATGATAACAGTGGTATCTCCAGCCAGTGAGTAAAGACAGATAATATAATAAATGGTACTAAGGTAGTTGGTTCACTATTTGGGAAAAAAACAATTTGATTCCTAATAACTCCAGGTGGATTAAAAAAGTAACATAATGAGGGCCTGCCTGGTGGCATAGTGGTTAAGTTTGTGTGCTCCCCTTTGGCGGCTCGGGGTTCGCAGGTTCGGATCCCAGGCACAGACCTAGCACTGCTAGTCAAACCACACTGTGGCAGCATCCCACATAAAATAGAGGAAGATTGCCCCAGATGTTAGCTCAGGGCCAATCTTCCTCACACACACACACAAAAAGTAACATAATGAGCCAAAACTAGATTGAAATGTAGGTGATCACCTAGTTGGATAATTTGGCAGTGGGGAAGGCATTTCTAAGAATAAAAATAAAAGGCAGAAACTATAAAGGGAAAAAATGCTAAATTTGGCATCATCAGATTTAAAATTTGGGTATGAAAGAAGTAAACCAAGCCAAAAGACAAAGGTTAAACTGGAAGAAAATATTTGGAAGATATATAATAAGTAAAGGTTTGCTAAACTTCATATGTAAAGAGCATTGACAAATCAACACAAAGATTTTCTTTATTATTATTAGACTTCTTTTTGAAACGATTTAGGTAATTGCAAGGGAAGAGCATGATGTTACACACTTTATATGTTATATCATGGCCTGTGATGGAGGTATGATCCTCTCTCTCTTACAGATGAGAAAAGTAAAGCTTGGAGCTACATAGGTAGGAAATCTGGAGCTGAGATTCAAAGCCAGGTGTGTCTTAACTCCAAAGTTCATACTTCTACCCTCCCCAGATTGTCTCTGTCTCTAATACTTGGCCTCTCTCAGATGGTTGGGCGGACAGAGCACTTCCTGGCAGGTGATGGGCACCTGTTGCCAGGAGTTCTCCCACCTGTAACTTAGAAGCACAAAGACAACCAGCTGCCACTTTACCAAGCACAGCTGACCTTGCACCCTGGCTGGCTCTGGGGGCTGCTGTGATGACCGGTTGGCTCATGAAGCATTGGTACCCGAGCGTGTCACTGTGCAGCCACCCCACCTCTTCAAAGTCACATGAGTCACTTCTGTCATCTCTCTCCTCCCTGTCACCTTACAGCACCCTGCTGGTGACCGACGACCCTGTGGTCTATTATAACTATTCGATTGTGGGAACCTTCACCGTGAAGCTCAAAGTGGTGGCGGAGTGGGAGCAGGCCACACTGGACGCCGGGAAGGGCATCATGCAGAAGACGGGCGACTTCTCCACCTCGCTCAAGCTGCAGGGTGGGTCTCTGGGCACGGCTGGTGCAGGTTGAGCCTTTGGCCCCAGGGGAGCCCTGGGCACCACTCCTTCCAGGGTTAGGTCGCGCCCAGATCAGAGTGGCTCCAGTGGGGTGCTGGGCTGAGCTCGGATGCGCATCCCCTCTTCTCGTGTCCCCGATAACCCTCTGGCAGTCTTTCATTATCCCAGCTTCCAGGAGGGCGCGGAAGGCCACGGAGGAGGTCGCATGGCTGCCAAGTGGCAGAGCCGGGATTTGCACCCAGGCCTTCCTGCTCCCAGAGCCCGAGCCTGTAGCCAGATGCTCTGCTATGACTCGTTGTGTCCACGTTGCTCCTTGTTCCCTGGCCACCTGGGGCTCCGGTCAAGGACACGGCACAGTGGGCTGCGCCTCAGTCTACCGCACAGGGAGGGAGCGGAAACCCACGTCTCCCTGGCTTTGGCGAGAGGGCCTGCTTGGGCCACTGCCACAGATTTCTCGGTGGTGCTGCCATGATCATTAACAGGGATGCCTTTCCCAGGCAGCACAGTTGATGGGGACATGGGGGGTACCTGAACGAGCCCTGGGGCCTGGTTCCCAGGGCCCTCCCTACTTCCTCTAGCTTCCTCACTGTGCCGGCTCAGGTGCCTGCTGCTGACGGGGAGGCGGGACCCGGGTGTGCCCTCGACAGACCTGCGACCCCACCTCGAGAGAGGGCTGGGGGGCAGGAGGACACGGTGGTCACGCAGCCCCGGGCCCTGGGAGCTCTGAGACAGCCATCCTCAGTCCCCAGGTTTAATGGGGTTCTCTCTGCCTTTCAGAAACCCTTCGAGGCATCCAGGTCTTGGGGCCCACCCTCATTCAGACCTTCCAAAAGATGACAGTGACCTTGAACTTCCTGGGGAGGTGAGTGAACCCCGGAGGGCACCGTGGGTGACTCATGGCCCGGCCCACACTCTCCTGAGCCTGCTCCATCCCCCGATGGGCCCCAGATCTGGGGGCTGGTGGGAGGATAATGCCATCCTGCCCTGCGGGGTCCATGGGAGGGAGCAGGGGCCTTTTGGGGCTGTCTGCAGCGTGGGCATCGAGGCAAAGGCAGGTGAGCGACCAGCCCTGTGAAGAGCCCTCCATGTGTGACTTGGGCCTGCTTCTAGCCCCCGGAAAGCCAGCTGTCGCGGGGAAGGCCCTAGCCCAGCTCCGGGCAAGAAGGCCACGAGGCTGTTTGTAGTAAGTGACAAGACATGGAGATGCGGGCTGTGCTTTCCCCACAAGGATGGGTGAAGCTGCAGAGGTCAGCGGTCAGGACCCAGCCCTCCAAGGATCCTTTGGGGAGGACCAGCCCTGCCTGCCCAGCTGGGGCACATCAGAGGGAAGCAAGGCTCAGGCGGGAGGAGGAAGATGAGTCAAGGGGCTGGAGGTGGCTTTTTCAGGGGGCTTTGGAGGCAGGAGCTTAGTACTTGGAGAGTGGGGTGGGGAGCCACTTGGGCTGGCAGACCTGATCGTTGAGGTGGTGTGTGTGTGTGTTTTACCCCGGCCTGTGGTTCTGTGAAATGGGAATGTTCGCGCGGCATTCCTTCCATGGACCTGCATCTTCCAGCTTCTGAGCTTGTGCTGTCCCAGGCGGGTAACCCGGAATCCCCTCCTCCCTTTTGAATCTATGAAAAGCCTACTTACCCTTCCAGATGCTGCTCACATGCCACCTCCTCCAGGAAGCCTTCCCTGACTTCCTCATTAAGAATGTGCTCCCTTATCCCCTGTGCTTCCACGGGTGTCACTGGAGTGCTCTTTCTGCCTCATCCCACAGTCTCTGGACATCCCTGTTTGCCTCCCTGGCCTGGTGTCTCGTTGGGGTCTGGGGCCATTTGTTATGTATCATTGTTTTCCCCGCTCTAAAACTGTGAAGCGGAGGCCAGGACAGCTTAGTGTTCTCTCCTGGAAGGGACACTGAAGTTTGCGGTCGCTTGGCCTTTCTCGGACTTAGTCTCTGCTCACGCTCCTTGCCGAGCCGTGTCTGAAAAACCGCCCCCATTTCTCCGCAGCCCGCCTCTGACCGTGTGCTGGCGTCTCAAACCCGAGTGCCTCCCATTGGAGGAGGGAGAATGCCACCCGGTGTCAGTGGCCAGCACGGCTTACAACCTGACCCACACCTTCAGGGACCCGGGGGACTATTGCTTCAGCATCCGGGCCGAGAATGTCATCAGCAAGACACATCAGTACCACAGGATCCAGGTGTGGCCTTCCAGTAAGTGACACCTTGCCTTCTCCAGGGCCAGACAGTCAGAAAAAAACCAGTCAACCCCGCCGCCACCACCACTGCGCTACCACCAGCCAACTCTACCGAGGCCATCAACGACCAGCCTCGCCAACACTAGAATCATCAGTAACCCCACTGGCCCCAACCAACACCGTTGACCCACTGCCCATACCATGGCCATCAAACTCCACCAATCCATCAGCACCCAGCTCCAGCACCCCAATACCGGCACCCATCAGTTCCAACACCACCCTCAGTGCCAGCACTGCTAGCAATAACAGCGGCCAACTCAGCTCCCGCCAGCCAACTTGACCAGCATCACCGCCACCACGACCAACACACACTGCTGAGAGTTCTTCCTGCACCCTCCAGAGCCAGCAGACAGCTCTGTGATCGCCACCACTCATACCACATCAGCACTGCCGTTAACGCCCCTGCCACAAGCCCCCACACCAGCCATTTGGACCGATGCCATCGCTGCCGTGTCGTCCCGGTGTCACCCCAACTTCAGCTCTCTTGTTGCCATCACCACCATCGCTGTCAGTGTCCCCCCCCACGTGTTATCAGTGTCCCACATCCCCAACTTGAACACTCCCGCATTAAACGAGCCACCGTGATCGCAATGTCCCCTCCTTCACTGCCGTCGCGCCCATCCCCACACCATCGCCTCCATCCCAGCACAGTTGCCATCACTAAGACCAGCATCCCCAGTGGTGAGTGCCTGACTCAAAGGGCTGTTGTGAGTCTCCCAGGGAGTGTGAGCCACTCAGAAGGTGCGCCGTAGGGTCCCTGTCATTCATGGGGACGCCCAACCATCTCCACCCGGGGTACCCTTCTCCAAACCATCCTCAGGCCCTGCCACTGGATCCCAGTCATGGGATTAGCTGATGATGGCGTTAGCTTCTACCCCTCGTTTCCGGGGGACTCTTCTGTGACCCCAGGAAAGTGCATCCTTTACGTAGAGGAGAAAGTAGGATCCTAGAACCGTAAGGGATGGTCTTTCGGATGCCCAGCCTGGTCCCGCCCTTTATAGTACAAAAGGGGAAACCCTGCCAGTTGCGCTTGTCCCCAAGCTTGGCACCATAAGTGCAACAGACACTGTCACTGTCCCCTCCAGTCGCCCCAGCCCCTCTGAGCCCTTGAGCAGATGCCACACTCCACTCCTGGCCGACCTTGTGGGCCAGGCAGACTCTGTGACTTGTGGGCATCATCGGGGGCCTCGGGCCCTGCCTCTCCCAGCGCCTCATGGGCACTGAGTACCCAGGATCCCCCTGAATTCTGTGGAGAGGACAGCGCTACAGGTAATCAATGCCACCTTTTCTTGGGAAACAGATCCTCGTGGCGTGTGGTGGTGTCTCTACCAGGAGGAGGGTGCAGGAAGAGCAAGAGGGAACCTACACTTGCTGGTCACCTGCCGTGCACCTGGCACATTCACACCTCACTTTGTCACACCCTCCTGGCAGACTCACGGGTCAGCATTAGCTTCAGACACCTTGACCAGAGCCAGGATTCGAACCCAGGACCCCCTAACTCTAGTCACTGGGCTCTTCCTGCTCTGCCATGCGGCTTCCTGGCATAAGGATCAGTGAGTGAGCCCAAGCCGCCAGAGGGCGGGAAGCTGTGACCCAGGTCACAGAGCTGCTTGGGTGTCCTCGCTACATGGGTTCACTTCCCCAATGCGAGTCACCCCAGAGAGAGCAAGGGGGAAGTTGTGATGTCTTTTATGGCCCGGACTCAGAAGTCGTATGCCATCACTCCTGTCACATGCTGTTTATTAGGAGCAAGGCCCCAGGTCCAGCTCACACTCAGGAGGTGGGGAATTAGCTGCATCTCTAGAAAGTTGATATCAAGTACTTGTGGACATATTTTAAAACCCTCCCACACCCCAGCTTGGTTTTTGTGAAATCCTGGACTGGCCTCTTGGGATGCATGGACATAAGGAGAAAACAGCTCTGGTGGGGTTTGACTGATCTCCTCTCTTATGGTCTCCTCCTGAGGGCTGGCATTCAGCAACAGCTCCCCAGGGCCGTGACGTCACCCTCTCTCACTCCCAGGCATCCAGCCGGCTGTCTTTGCTTTCCCATGTGCCACGCTTATCACCATGATGCTGGCCTTCATCATGTACATGACCCTGAGGAATGCTGCTCAGCAGAAGGACATGGTGGAGGTGGGTGCTCAGAAGGGTGGTGGCTGGACCCCCGGGCCCTGACTGGAGAGGATCTGTGGGGAGAGCACGGCGGCTAGGCCAGGGGGCCTGGAGGGGGTCTGGATGTCAGAGCCAGGCCTTGGGACTGGGGATCATGTGCCCAAGAGGCATCCATAGACCGGGCCAAATTGTTGACTTGGCTTCTTCTCATCTGACTTACCTCCTTCTGCCCTTGTCCCTTGCCTGGCGTCCATGCCCAAGGGCAGGTAAGGGAGAGGACAACTGAAAGAGGGAGACCCAGAGGGCGGAAGAGCCAAAGGCACAGTCAAGTGCTGTGTGGCACCAGAAGGGTGTTTCCGTGCACACTGCTGCCAGGCCGCTGAGCTCGTAAGGCCACCTTGGCAGGGCCCCCAGCAGGCGAGTGATTGACGCGTGGGGTTTTGTTCACCATAGGTGGCTGATTTTGACTTTTCCCCCATGTCTGACAAGAACCCGGAGCCACCCGCTGGGGTCAGATGCTGCTGCCAGATGTGCTGCACACCCTTCTTGCTGGAGACCCCATCGGAGTACCTGGAGGTTGTCCGCGAGAACCACGGGCTGCTGCCGCCCCTCTACAAGTCTGTCAAGACTTACACGGTGTGAGCGCCCCCCCGACACCCCGTCTCAGCGTTAACTGACTGCCGACGTGGCACTTAGGGTAGGGTGGCGCACTGAGCAGGAGGGGTTCACGTGTGTGGGGCCATCCACCGTGGCCAGCCGTCCATCTGTAAAGTCCAGCCACTGCCACAGCGCCCCTCAGTTACACACCCCCAGCCGTCTGTCCATCTGTCCAGTCCAGCCAGTGCCCTAAGCCCCACCCCACCCCTCGCCTTTGGGGAGACCCCAAGTGGGACTTCGACACTCGACGGGGTCCGCGTTCTCTCCCAGCTGTGCCCAGCTGCCTCTCACCTGTTCCTCCCATGTTGGCATGTCTGCCATCTGTCTGGGGTTTGCATCTCGCTCCCCCTAGGCAGCCCTGCCCAGGTCAGAGCTAGGAGGAAGGTCACGACTGGTTAGAGAGACATCAAGAAAGGTCCTACATACAGAGACAAACACATACATGTACGCACACACACACACACACGGAGAAATACACACGTGTCACACAAGCATCTCTGTATCACTTAAGTCAGTTGCTGGAATGTATCCTGAATTAGAACTAAAATGAAGTCTGACCTTTTCCACGTGGTTCCCACAGCTCCCGGGCCTGGCCCCTCCCTTTGTCACTGTGCCTGTGGCTACGGAGTCCCTTTCTAAGGATACCCTGTTCCCTGCCTGATTGTTGTGGGCTGGGTGGAGGCAGGGCTAACACTTCGTGAGTGCAAAGTGCTTTCTAAACAGCACCTTCTTTTACTGAGACCGTGGGAACTTCCATCAAAGAAAAGACCTTGCAGCAAAAGAGGAGACAAACCAGTGGGGACTGGAGCTTCCCGTGGGAATCATTCTGGTTCCGCTGCCCAGCAGCTGGGTGGCCTTGAGAAGGAAGAGGCGAGACTGGACAGAGCCCATGGGGGAACCAGCCCACTCTTCTCCCCTCCAGCCCAGCGGCCTGGGGTGGGGGGTAGGCAGAGCACGTGGAGAGGGCGCGTCATGGGTGCAGAGGGAGACCAGGACTGGGCTCTGGTCTGGCCATGCAGGAGACAGGAGCAACCTGGGCCTGTTTGGGGAGGGCAGGGCGGGGCAGGGCCTGGCGGGCGGAGCTCTGTGGCTGTAAGTTTGCTCTCAGACTTTGTTCTGGAAACAGCCTTCCTCCTGTCGTGCAGCTCATTCTCCTGAAATACTGCCGTCATTGCTGAATAAAGCTTGTGTGCTCTGAATATAGCCAAGCAGCAACCGGCTGGCCAGAGTCTCTTTCTTTTCCACGCACGGACATTTGGGCCCTGCAGACAGCACGAGCAGATCCCGGATGCAGCAGGACATCCCGGTCGTGTTCTCTGGCAGGTGGACTCGATGGAGCCACTGTCTGGGGCCTCGGGTCCTGCTCAGTGGTCCAGACCGGTGGTTCTCGAACGGCTGCTCAGGCTGAATCGCAGACTGATCACACTCACGAGGGCCTCTCGGAGGTGGAGCCAGGCTTCTCCGGGTGACTCCAGCGTGCAGCCAACTCTGAGACCCCGGGCAGACGCTAGATCAGAGCTGGGATGTAGGCCACGCTGAGGAACTTGCTGGACATGCAGATCCTTGGGCCCCATCCCACACCTGAATCAGCCCGTGGGGGTGGGGGCAGCCACCTGTGCTCCTACAAGCCCCCAGGGGTCCTGGTGCACCATCCAGTGTGAGAACCTCAGTTTCCAGCAGGGCATCTCCAACTCGACCGTGCATGAGAATCGCTGGAGACATCTTTTCATTCAGGAGGTTGAGTGGGGCCTGCGATTCTGCCTCTGATAAGATTCCGGGTGATGCTGATGCTGCCGGTCCGAGGACCACACTTTGAGTTGCAAACCTCTTGAGTCTACACCCTTCCTGAGCTCTTTTTCTTCTGTAAGAGGTTTGGGATTTTTTCTTAATTGCTTCTGCTCTCCTGCCGTCCCCACCACCTACTGCGCACTGGGTTTGCCCCAAGCTCCAAGGAGCTGGACCTGGGTGGGAGTGGACCCTGCCTCACCTGTGCTGTCCCACTCTGGAAAGCCCCATGTTTAATGAGCAAAGCAGCTTAGGGAACTTTCCAGAACATCAGCATCATTGGTATGGGGGATGGGGTCAGCTGTGTCAGAGTTCAAGGGGGAAGGAACCGGGACATTCCAGGGGACCCTTTGCTCTGGATAACTGGTGAGAGGATCAAATGAATCCTTGGAGAAAGGGGGAGAATGTTCTTGCCTTGAGTTAACTTAAAGCATTGCTAATAGATGCAGCCAGGTGTCATTTCCAGCCACACCCCGCTGCAATAGTACGCAGCTCCCTGTCTCTGCACGGGCTGGCCTTCAAGAGAACTCAGGATGAAAAAAGAAATCTCAACTGCACCCTCAGGAATTGAAAAGTGGCTGTTCACGCAGCAAAACGACCTACATCTCTGCAAAAAACCGGGGTGATCGGGTGTTTGTCTTACAGAAGTTAAAAAAAAATGTTTTAAAGAATACATTGTCAGCCACATCAAAGAGGTTGAGTGGAAAGAACCATGGGATAAAAATGCAGAAAAAAACAGAGCTGCAGAGGGAAAGGTTACATTGTCAACTGAAGATGCACGGGGCTGCATACGTTTCAGGAGAAGAATATTTGACTTGCAAGTTTGGGGGTGCCTAGCTGTCGGGGCAGGGTGCTGGGCCGGGCAGCAGAGTGTGCACTTTCAAAGGTGCCTCCTCCCTCCAAGCTAGGGGTCCTCCGAGGTGCTCCCCGACTGCTAGGCTGTCTGTGAGCTGCTTTGGGGGATGTAAGTGGCTTCCAGAGCTGCAGCTGGGTCAGGGGACCCGTGGGGAGCTCACTGTGTATTTATTCACCAGCCTCTGGTCACTGGCCCATTGCAGGCCTGGGGCCTCGAGTATCCAGCTCTGTCCAGCCAGCCACATCCAGCCCACACATCCTTATAAGCAGTGTTACCCTTATAAGCAGTGTTACGATTCTATTTTAGCCCTCCCCTCGGAGGGCAGGAGGGGCTGGGGCGGCTATGCCCACCAGCCTGTGGTTCCAGGAGGGACCTGATGATGGCCGAAGAGAGGCTGTGGGTCCCACGACCACAGGGAGTCAGGAGCGCAATCAACTGAATGTATTTTTGCCCGCACCTAAGAGCCGTATTTTCCTTTAAGAAGCTGGCCCAGGGCTCAGTGCAGGGACACCCCCCACCCCCATCACCCTGGACACGGTGGGGTGTTTTAGAAGGGTTCTAAGGGTTTAAGCCTGATAGGATTAAAGTGGGTTTCCAAGGAAACATAGATGAACACACCTGTACCAGGTTGACTAGTGACCCCCGCCAGAGTCATGTCCACCCAGAACCTGTGCGTATGACCTTATATGGAAATAGGGTCTTTGCAGATGCGATCAGGTTAAGATGAGGTCATATGGAGAGGGTGGGCCCTAAATCCAATGACTGGTGTCCCTATAAAAAAAGCAGGAGAGACACAAACAGACCCACAGGGAAGACGGCCGTGTGACCAAGACACAGGCCGCGGCGATGCGTCTACATGCCAAGGTCTCCCAAGGGTCGCCGGCAGCCACCAGAAGCAGGGGAGAAAGATGGAATGGATTCTCAGAGCTTCCAGGAAGATCCAACCTTGCCGACCCCTTGTGCGTTCGTTTCCTGGGGCTGCCATAACAAAGTACCACAGATCAGGAGGCTTAAACAGCAGAAACTTAGGGTTTCACGGTTCTGGAGGCTGGAAGTCTGAGATCAAGGTGGTGGCAGGGTGGGTTCCTTCTGAGGCCTCCCTCTCTGGCTTGGAGACGGCCGTCTTCTCCCTGTGTCTTCAAGTGGGCCTCCCTCTCTGCGTGTCTGTGTCCTCGTTCGCTCTTATTACAAGGAAATCAGCCCTATCGGATTAGGGCCCACCCTAACGGCCACATTTTAACTTAATTCTCTCCTTCAAGGTCCTGTCTCCAAATACAGTCACATTCTGAGGTCCTGGGGGTTACAACTCCGACGTAGGAATTTTGGAGGAACGCAGTTCAAGACGTAATACCTTGATTTCAGACGTCGGGCTTCCAGAATCAATTTCAGCTTCTGCAATTTGTTTCTGCAGCTGCAGGAAACGAATACAGCTCCCCACGCCCATCCCGGCAGCTCTGACTTTGACACTCTGCGTCCAGCCAACAAGAAGTCCTTCAGTGCAGATGCAGAATCTGAACGCTCCACCCTGCCTCCGCGGCCTCCACGGTGGAGCCTCCCCAGTCCTGTTAGCTTCCGCTGTCCCCTCATCCAGCCCCAAGTGTGTTCTCAGAACCCCACCAGGACCACGTCCTCTTCTGCCCAAACTCATCAATGTCCCCCAGCTCAGAGTCCTTCCAGCGGCCACCAAGGCCTGCACGGCCTGCCCCTTGACCTCGCTGCCCTCACTCCCTACTGCTCATCCCTCCAGCTCTGCCTTCCTCAGGGCTTTGCTCTGGCTGTTCCCCCTGCCAGATGCTCTTCCCTACACACACATGGGGCTCCCTCCTCACCTCCTTCACGTCTGCTCAAATGTCACCTGCTTGCTGAGGCCGACTCTGGCACTCCCCACCTCTCGTACCCTACTTTCCCCACCCCCAGTAATACTGATCACCTTCTAAGATGCCACTAATTTTACTGATTTATTGATTTAATCTGTCTCCGTGCATAGAATAAAAACTCCAAGAAGGAAAGGACTTTGCCTACTGTGGTCACGATTCCTAGTTCCAGCATCTAGAACAAAGCCAGGCAAATAGTAGGTGATCATTAAACATCATCGAGGAAGGGAGGAAAAATGCCCTCACTTCCCCCTCAAGAAAAATCTTATAGCCTCACAATGTCTTGAATTTAGGAGAGGAAAGACAAGATTCCAAGGAAAGGATGTGGTGTCTCCCCAGATTGTCCAGAAGGATGAATAGTCTGGAAGCCCTGGTTTGGGCGGCTTGGTGAAGTCCAGGTGATGGTACGCAGAGGTCTTCCACCTGTAACCTGGAGAGAGGGACCGTTGTCTGGGGGGTCCTTCTCTGCTTAGAGGACGTGGAGTTGCCCCCCAAGTAGGATGGCATTTCGGAAATCACTTGTGGGGCTTGGCCCTCATCAGAGCAGGAAGCCACTGGGCTGCCTTCTGAGGCTGATGCCTCGTTTTGTGTCGAGAAGGGGGGATCAGAGGGTGAGGGGAGGCAGCCGAGCTGTGGAGGGTCAGCGGGGAGTAAGCAGGGCTGGGACCTGCCTGGCAGCTGGCCAAGCGGCTGAGGAGGCGCTGGGGCCACCAGACAGGGTCCGACCCCCAGGGGGTCCACGGAGAGTTCATGAACTCGATGGGAGAAATTATATCTTCATTGTTACAAACCTGTAGTCACATCGGGGCATCTCCTTCCACCATCAATATAGGTGAACACGGCAGTGTCGTCAGCAGTTCCTGTGACTGCCATCCATGTGACTGGCATTACAGATATTGTCACATTACCTTCCAGTTGTTTGGGATCTCTCAGAATGTCAACTATGCTGATCACCTCCTCAAAATTACGGTTGCTGCTAGGCCTGCCACTGGATCTTATCTCTCAGCACATATATTATAATCACTATTTTAACAACTGTATTTCAGTATAATTGGTTTCCCTTGTAAACCTATTATTTTATATTATGCTTTTAAAAATATTTTTCTGAGGGTTGGATCCAACTGGGGAGGGGCTCATGGTGCCAAGAGGGCTATGAGGCCTCCGTAGCTGTTCCTGAGAAACCCTCAGGGGCACAGGAGTGACAGGGGACCCTGCTTTCTTCCAGCCTGGAGAAAAGATCCTTGTGGGATCCCCTAAAGGCTGCCGCCCTGGGCGTCTGATCCAGGAAACTGGGATGTCTGCCTGCAGAACCCAGTATGACCAGCAGGTGGCAGCCTCGCCCACCGTGCTTCCTGGAGGCTTCTCCCCATCCGCGGCCCTGGGATGCCGTAGGGGGACAGAGGGACACAGATGGCGAGGGTGCTGGCACCTGTGGCGCCTGCAAACTTACCCACAGCTGTGCACATGTGTGAACACAAGGCACTTGCCATATGCACATGCATGTTCAGACACACAGATGCAGCAGCCTACCTGGGAATCAGCTTCCAGAACATTCAGCCCCTTCCAGGACAGAAGGCATTCCTGGGACTCTCGCCCTTGCGAAGTTCTCTCAGAAGAGGGGACCTACTTTTTTCTGCGTCATCTTTTCCTTCCCTAGTAGCTTTTCTGAGATGTCCATAGGTCAGCACGAGCCAACAGCTCTAGCCACACAAATACTGTAATTGCACCTGAGGTGGGAAGGGGGTGAGGAAGTGGGGATCTGAGTTCTAGCCTGGCTCCAAGACCTTGGGCGAGTGACTTAATCTGTCTGAGCTTTACTTTCTTTGTATTGCACAATTTGTATGAAGAGTGAACTCTTGCAACTCAACAAGTGAAAGAGAACCACCCAATTAAAAACGAGCAAAGGACTTGAATAGATGTTTCTCCAAAGAAGACATACAAATGGCCAACAAGCACATGAAAAGATGCCCGACATCATTAGCCATTAGGGAAATGCAAATCAAAACCACGATGAGATACCCCTTCACGCCCACAAGGATGGCTATAGCAAACAAAACACAACAGAAACGAAAGCTAATTGTTGGCAAGGATGTGGAGAAAGACGAACCCTCTTACATAGCTGGTAGGAATATAAAACGGAAAACAGTATGGAAGTTCCTCAAAATATTAATAAAATTAACATATGACCCAGCAATTCCACTCCTAGCTAAATGCCTAGAAGAACTGAAAATGGATACTAGTCCACGAATGTGCATAGCAAGACTATTCACAATAGCCAAAAGGTGGAAGCAGCCCAAGGGTCCATCGATAGAAGAATGGATACACAAATTGTGGTATATCCATACAATGGAATATTAGTCAGCCATAAAAAGGAGCAAAGCACTGACACATGCTACAAGATGGATAAACCTGGAAAACGTCATGCTCAGTGAAAGAAGCCAGTCACAAAAGGCCACATATTATATGATTCCATTTATATGAAACATCTAGAATAGGCAAATCCATAAAGGCAGAAAGCAGATGGGTGGTTGTCCGGGCATTGGGTCCAGGGAGGGAGGAAAGGGAAGTAATCACTTAATGGGTAGTGGATGTTCTTCTGGGACGATGAAAAAGTCCTGAAATTAGAGAGAAGTGGCGGGTGCATAACATTCTGCATGCACTGAATGCTACCGAAACGTTCGCTTTAAAATGGTCAATTGCATGTTATGCGAATTTTATCAGTTTTTCTAAATTAAAAAAAAAAGGGCGGATGGCTGCATTTTCCAGGCATTCATTCAGAGAGTATTCCAACAGCATTGACAAGCCCCACACCAGCGACCCGGCAGATTCCAGACACCGGCCCTTCTTTCCCAGCTTGCTGCCTCCTGGCAAAGGGCTGTCGCAGAGACTGAGAATGGAAGATTCTGGGTTTTTTTTGTTTTTGTTTTTGTTTTTAGGAAGATTAGCCCTGAGCTAACATCTGCCACCAATCCTCCACTTTTTGCTGAGGAAGCCTGGCCCTGAGCTAACATCCGTGCCCATCTTCCTCTACTTTCTATGTGGGACGCCTGCCACAGCATGGCTTGCCAAGCAGTGCCGTGTCCGCACCCGGGATCTGAACTGGCGAGCCCCGGGCCACCGAAGCGGAACGTGCGCTCTTAACCACTGCACCACTGGGCCGGCCCTGAGAATGGAAGATTCTGGAAGAACAAGTGTGAAGCGAGACTAAAGGGAGCTACTCGACCTTCCGGGGGTATCTTTTCCAGCTTCTGACAGATCCGTGTGGCAGACACACAGCACACCCCTGGTGTACCCCTGAGGCGAGCTTCTCACTGGTGAGGGAAGGCTCCTGACCAAACTCCTCACTCAGCGAGCATCTTTCCAACCTACTATGTGCCAGGCCTTGGGAACACTGTGGCCCAGAGGTGGGCAAGCCCTCTCTGCTGCTCACCAGGACATTCAACCCCTCCACCAGGCAACGAGGAGCATGCTGCTCAGGCCCCCATAGAACAGGGCTGGGGCGGGGGAAAGGAGCAGAGAGGGAGCAGAGGCCACAGGGCAGACCCCTTCACGCAGGCCCTGGGGAGAACAGGGGGGCCCTAAGGGACCCAGGGTGCACTAACCATTGGGTTCCACTGCCTCTTCCTCAGTGCTGGGCGGCTGCTGCTCCCTCCTAAGGTCTGGGTTTCCAGCACTGTGACGATGAGCTCATTCCACATCTATTTCTCCTGTCTCTACTGACCAGCTCGTGTCTCCTTTTCTCTGTAAACTGCACACAAGTATGCATGTGCGTGTGCATGCATGTATGTGAATGGTGCACTGGGCACAACGTGGGCCTCAGGAGTGACAGGATAAAGCGTTGGTGGAGACCCTCAGACAGCAGCAGGTGCTGAGGTCCAGGTCCCAGGAGAAGGATGTGACCCAGTGGAACCAGCACTCACGAGAGGGCGAGGGAGCACCAGTGGGGGACAGGCGGCTTTGCCCCAGCTCCTGCCAGGGCAGCCTTGAGCACAGGGTGTCCCTCCCGGTCTCCCCATCTGCAGCACAAAGGAGCCCAGACCACCCGCGAGGCTCTCTTGACATCTCGCTGCTCGTCTGTCCAGAACTGGGCTCCAGTCTCCTCTCCGAGGCCTGTCCTCTGAGATGGAACCTTCCCCATCGCAAACCTCATCTCCCAGCCACCGGATGCTCCAGCTGAACCTCTGGGAGATTTCGATTCTTGCTCCTTTACCCTCCCACATCCAATCCATCAGCCGGTCTTATCTGCTCTGTTTCTAGAATATACTACGAATCCCATCCACGTTGCCCTGTCTCCTCTGCCGGCACCGTTCCTCGCCTCCCCTGGGCGGCTGCCCCTTGTTCTCCCTGTCCCACCCTCTGTGCAGCGACCTCTAACAAGGTCAGCTGGACCTCGGCCATCTCCCTGACCCTCCTGTGGTTCCATCGCTCTGAGAAGAAACCCAGGGCCCTGCAGGATTCATGTGGTCTCCCAGTCCCTTCCTGCCGCGTTCCCACGCCACGGGTCTTCTCGCGGATCCTGGAACAGGCTGTATGAGTTTCCTACAGCTGCTGTAAGAAAGCACCACAAACGGGCCTGCTTAAAACAGCAGAAATTTATTCTCTTATGGGTCTGGAGGCTAGAAGTCCAAGATCAAGGTGTCAGCAGGCCTGTTCCTTCTACAGGCTCCAAGGGAGAATCTGCTCCCAGCAGGCCTGTCTCCCAGCTTCTGGTGGCAGCTGGCACTCCTGCGTCCCTTGTCTTATAGACATGTTGCTCCAGTCTCTTTCTCCTCCTTCACACGGCCGTCTTTCCCCTGTGTCTCTGAGCTCCTTCTCCTTTCTCTCACATAGACCCCCAGTCGCTGGATTCGGGGCCCACCCTAAATCCAGGATGATCTCATCTTGAGATCCTTAACTCATCCCCCATTTCCAAATAGGCTGACGTTCCAGGTGGACGTGATTTCTGACACAGGCCAAACCTGGAATTATCCAGAACGCGATGATGAGTGGGCGGGACCCCAGGGCCTCCTGGGTGGAAGATGAGCTCCACTGACCCCCGGGAGCAGGAGCGTGGGGTCCCATCTGCTGCAAGCACGGGTGGCGGAGAGCATGTGGGATGACCGACATTTCGAAGTCCTGAGGGAACCTGTGTTGAGCTGACGTTTTGGAGACCGCGGTCAGCAAACAACCCTCGGTGCAGGGGCCTTGCCAGGGGGATCCAGGCTTTGCTTTCCTTTTCCTTTTCCTCCCCCAAAGCCCCAGTGTGCTCCCAGGAAAGGGCAGCAGGGGGGGCCAGAGGCTCTTCTGAGAGGAAGCCCGCAGCAGAGCAAAGGATGGAAAGCCCCGCCTCCCTGCGGGACACACTGGCTCTCACTCCCGCTGTAGTTTCTGGCCAGTGCCCCCACTCCTAGGTCCCCAATAAGTGTTGGAGCGGGTGCCAGGCCACTCCCAGCCTGGTCCCGGAGGAGGCTGGGGGGTGTGGCAACTGCTGCATCTTCTCTGAAACAGAAACCTCGGCGTCTGGCTGCAAACAGTGGCCGGATCAGTGGACTCTGCCTTCAAAACCCTCAGCAGCTCCCATAACCTTCAGCACGAAGTCCAAAAGTCTGACTTTGGCTTTCAAGCGACTCCAATTTTTCTTTTTTTTTTTTTTTGAGGAAGATTAGCCCTGAGCTAACATCTGCTGCCGATCCTCCTGTTTTTGCTGAGGAAGACTGGCCCTGAGCTAACATCCGTGCCCATCTTCCTCTACTTTATACGTGGGATGCCTACCACAGCATGGCTTGCCAAGCGGTGCCATGTCTGCACCTTGGATCCGAACCAGCGAACCCCAGGCTGTGGAAGCGGAACGTGCGCACTTAATCACTGCGCCACCGGGCTGGCCCTGCGACTCCTACTCTGATCTTCCCAGCCTTATTCACTAATATTCACCTGTAAGCATGATGCATGTGGTCTAATCACACCCCCCTTGCAGTCGGGGCTCCTCATTCATTCATTCAGCGAATGTGCTCCGTGCCCAGTGCTGGGAGCGCAGCCATGAGCAGAGCCGGGCCCAGCCTCTTGGGGCTTGTGGATGATGGACATGGAGCCAAGAGCCACAGAGAAAGCCACTACCTGGCAGGGCCCGTCGCTCGTGCTGTCCCGGTGCCTCTTCACTCCTGCTGGGGAACTGGCCTGGAATCTGGCGCCCAGACCACAGCGATGAGAGTCCTGGGGACGACGTGTGGCCCTCTGGCAGAAAACCTCGAGGCTTCCCCAGGCTCAGGCTTCCCGGGGAGATGCTCTGGAATTCTGAGCCGGAGGAGGTGAAGACAGCAGCAAATGGCCCAGCAGGTGCCTTATTACAGGCACCACCACGAGCTCTCCCCGGGGCGACAGGCACACTTCTGCCAGATTTTAACAGTTATTAGGAAGAAGATTATTACCTGTGATCTATTTATTCTTCGGTTTCACTATGAATGCAATTAACATTCCTGCTGTCTTCAGATTCATCCCACTAAGAAGAACAGGGTTTGCACTCCCGGCGGTGTTGAATTGTACCTGAGCCTCGTGCTCCTGGAAAACAGCAGAGGCTAAAGGGACCTCCCTCCGTTGTGTTCCAGACAACGGCTTATTGCAAAGAACCGCCCTGCTCCATGTGCCTTCCAGAAGACTCCCGGATGCCCCCCTTGTTTACCTACAACAAGACAAGATGCAAACCCTCAACATCTCCTTTCTTTGTCTCAAATGATTACAAGAACTGCTGGCCTTCACTGGTCAGTCAGAACACAGTGCTTGTTAACCAAACTTTCATCAAGCTTCTTCCCTTCATCCAGCCCCTGAGCTTTGGTCCTCAGCCTGCCCCTCTGGGAACAGGCTGGCTTCAGAGTGAGTCATTCTCTGATCCCGCATCCCATCGCGCCACCCTCTCAACCCACATCCTCACGCCTGGTTCTTTCTACCTTCCTTTGCTCCTTTCTCTAGAAGAGAAACTCCTTTTCTTAATTCTCGAGATGCCTGCAGACCTGAAGGTCACAGCGTTCTCTCTCCTGCAACAATCCTTTGCAACCACGTCTCTCCTTGCTAAGTCCAGATTTGTTTCTATTTGCCACTCTTGAGAGAGCAATGTGAAGATGGTAGATGGTGACATGATGTAAGTTTCGGGAGGTCCGTGATGTCAGAAGCCTGCCCACCTGCCTCAGGTTCCAGACAGCGGCTCACGGTCGTGGGGAAAAAGTTCTCTCGTGTCCAAAGAGACAATGCCACCTGATTCTCAGGAATGCTGCCCAGCTGAGTCAGGTCATCCTTGCAGATGACACGGGGCTTTTCCTCTGGACTCTGCCCGGCAACCTGCTCCCACCCCCCACTGGCCGGCCCACCTGGCCCAGAGCAATCCCCTTCAGTTCAGCATTCAGCAGAAAAGCCAGGAAGCGGTGATTGTCGGATGCAAAGACCTGGAGACAAAGGAACGCAGGCCCGCTCTCTTCTGGAACGGTTCCCAGAACGGGAAAATGCAACAAGAACAAACATGAATTAATCGCTCGGTGATTACTCCTGCCTGAGCAGATCGCTCAAGGTCACAGAGCTGGCGGCGGGGCGGCATGGCTGGGGTTGACCTCCTGGCTTGCCGGCTTCCACGCCTCCCCGGGGCCTCTGGGCTGCTGCTGCTCAGGCCTCCAGAGGAGCCCACCTGTCCTGGGAGCGACCAGGCAGATGGAGGCTGAGCTGCAAGCGTTGCTCTGACCACCAGGGGGTGCCCAGGCTCCGAGGAGAGGGGATGAGGGGGGCGTCCCACTGCAGGGCTGAGAGCAGAAATAGAGGGTTCAAGGCCACCTCTCCCCCATTCTTGCATCCTCCCAACAGTCCTGCAAGGAAGCCAGGCGGGCTGCTGGGCTCAAATCTTGCAAGCTGTGTGACCTCGGGCAAGTCATTTGCTCTTCTGGGTCCCACTGTCTTTGTCTCAATTGGGCAAAATGATGGTGCCTGCCTAGGGGACTCCGTGCCATGTGCCCCATAGTTAGGGCCCAGTAATATTAACTGCTACCAACATCCAGCTGAGGAAACTGAGCCCCAGAGAGTCAGGGCTCCTGGCACTCAGAAGCTGGAGTGAGTCCTCCCCACCCACTGCTGGCTGAAAATCCAGTTGGCAGCACCACCCGGGCGTGCCCTCTCACAAAGTTCCAGAACCTTCCAAATCCCCAGAACCAGAGATTTATAGTGGGAAAGGGAGCTCCCTGGAATGTATAAGGAAGGCCGGAACCAAGGAGACAGAAAGGGCCCCAGGTCTGGGAACCAGCCAGGCCACACGCAGCCACTGACCTCTCTTGAGCCTCAGTTTCCCTGGAGATGATGCCTCAGAAGTGGTTGGCAATTAGGTGTGGGGATGTGTGTGAGAGCGCTTCGTTCCCTCGCATGCTGGCCCGGCTTGGAGCACCTTGGAGGGCAGGGGCCTGAGGTCTTGGTTCCCAGGGTGGAGCAGGGTAGCTGATGTGTATGTGGTGAGTAGGCACCAAATACAGACAGCCATGTCCACAGGGGCAAAGAGGGGCGGACTGGTAACGACAGTCATCTGTGGGCGCCAGAGGGGGAGCCTGGAGGAGGAGGAGGGGCAGTGTGTGGAGGTGGTGGGGGCAGTTACGGCTTCTGCTTTTGGAAAGCATGTGACCCACAGTGCTGCAGAGGCTGGCAATGTCCTGGGCGAGGGGACCAGGGCTCATGGATCACAGAATCCCGGGCCAAGGGGACTAGGCTGGGGACACTGCTAAGGATGGAGAGCCCTGGTGGGCAAACCTGCCTGCAGCGCCCTGGGGGGACAAGATGGGAGTTCTAGGAGTCACACCCGGGACCTCCACCTTCTGGTTGGGCCCAGCGTGTGGGGTCTGTGGGGGCCTCCACCAGCTCTGGACTTTTCCCTGAGTGCTGGGCCGACCTTCAGCAGGTTGCTCTCTGTGATTTTCCTCACAGCCTCGCCTGCAGCTCCATCTTTAAAAATAGTTGCAGAAAAGTCCATTGCTTAATCAATGAGCTCTTTTGTTAAAAAAAAAAAAAAAAAACTCTGCAGCTTGGGTTTGTTTAGTTCATAAAAGGCCTACTGTGAATATCAAAGAGGCGGCTCATTAAAGAAAAAATAAGTGCTGGGAAGGAGTGGGAGAGGGCGAGGGTGGGGGTGGGGGGGGGGGGGGCAGGAGGAGCCCCCAGACGCTCAGGCTTCGGCTCAAACCTCAGTCCCCTCTGGGGGGGGTGGGTCCACCTCCTGGAGCCTTAGTCTTCTCATCTGTCTGTTGGGGATACTAATGATGCTAAAGCCGGGTCCTGGGATTCAGAGCTGAACAGGACGGGGTCCCTCCCTCCACCCCACCCCTCCACTTCCATTCCTCTCCATCTCTGCCCTCCCCAGCCGAACTTGTGGAAAGAATTGTGCCCACTCAGGTTTCCCTCTGTCTCATTCCATGGCTCAATCAGCCTGGCTTCCTGCCCACGTCGCCTCTGAAATTGCTCTCCCCAAGGTTCTCAGTGATGTCCACGGGGCTAAACCCACGTCATTCAGTGAGTACCTGTCAGGCGCCTCCTGAGAGCCAGGCCCTGTTACTGGCAGCCTGCAGCCCTCATCTTGCCTGGCGCTCAGCTGCTTTGGGTCCGGGACAGCAGCCCGTCCTCCTGGAACCTGCAGACCCCATGCCCGCCTCTCCCTCCCACCCCGCTGGCCGTGCCTTCTCTCTGCCTTTCTTTGACTTCCTCCCGGTAAAGCTGGCTAGTTGCCCACCCAGCCTCTGTTCTTCCCATTTTCCTTAGGATGGGGCCCCAGTTTTGTTGGGGACCGCCATGAGCCCAACGAAGCGACTTTTCCAGTCTCCCGCACAGCTGCGGGTGGCTGATGAGATAAAAGAAGTTTTTGGTGAAATGTCCACAAATTTCCCTTAAAAGGGAGACAGACGGCTTCTTTCTATCCCTGTAGCCACTCTCATGTCTGAGGAGCTTGAAGACAATGGTTTCCTGCTGCCCCCTTTCTCCCCAAAGCTGCCAGAGGGATCCTTCAGAGGCATTAGTATCTGACCCTGTCATTGCTCTGCTCAAATGTCTGCTGTGGCTCCCTATTACCCTGGAAGTTCAACCTCTGTGTTGAGCGACAAGACCACCATGTCCCCTGCAGACCTCTCAGCTCACTGCCACCCCCTCTAAACCCTAGTCCCATACCATCCCTTAGAAACAAATTTGAGCCATATATGTAATTTAAAATTTTCTAACGTCCACATTAAAAAAATGAAAAGAAGCAGGCCAGATTATTATTTTTTTTTATTGTGGTCATAATAGTTCATAACATTGTGAAATTTCGGTTCTACATTATTATTTGTCAGTCACCATATAAATGTGCCCCCTCACCCCTTATGCCCACCCCCCACCCCCCTCCCCCCCTGGTAACCCCGAATCTGTTCTCTTTGTCCGTGTGTTTGTTTATCTTCCACATATGAGTGAAATCATACGGTGTTTGTTTTTCTCTGTCTGCCTTAATTTCACTTAACATAATACCCTCAGGTCCATCTATGTTGTTGCAAGTGGGATGACTTTTGTCTTTTTTTTGGCTGAGTAGTATTCCATTGTATATATACACCACATCTTCTTTATCCAATCATCAGTCCATGGGCACTTGGGCTGCTTCCACGTCTTGGCTACTGTGAATAGTGCTGCAATGAACATAGGGGTGCGTATGTTACTTTGGATTGTTGATTTCAAGTTCTTGGGATAGATACCCAGTAGTGGGATAGCTGGGTCAAACGGTAGTTCTATTTTTAGTTTTTTGAGGAATCTCCATACTGTTTCCCATAGTGGCTGCACCAGTTTACATTCCAATTAGCAGTGTGTGAGGGTTCCCTTTTCTCCACATCCTCTCCAACATTTGTTATTTTTGGTCTTAGTGATTATAGCCATTTTGACAGATGTAAGGTGATATCTCATCGTAGTTTTGATTTGCATTTCCCTAATGATTAGTGATGCTGAGCATCTCTTCACGTGCCCGTTGGCTATCTGAATATCTTCTTTGGAAAAATGTCTGTCCACATCCTCTGCCCACTTTTTGATTGGGCTGTTGGGCCAGATTATTTTAATAGTATCTTTTCTTTAACATAATCTATCTGAAATATTATCACGTCCACATGTAATCCAGATAAAGTTTGTTAATGAATGGTTTAACTTCATTTTTCATACTACGTCTTCGCCATCTGGTGTGTGTTTTCCTCTTGGAGCATATTTCGACTTGATCCATTTTTGGATTTCATAAAATGTACAGTTGAAAAAGCAGATTCCCATACCCAAGTTGTTCCAAATACAATTAAAAGTCTTCCAATGACAGAATTAAAGATCCGTTTTTAAATTTTTACTAATTAAAATTAAGTGGGGGCCAGTCCCATGGTGTAGTGGTTAAGTTCGGCATGCTCTGCTTTGGTGGCCCAGGTTTGCGGGTTTGGATCCTGGGTGCAGACCTACACCACTCATTGGCGGCCATGCTGTGGTGGCACCCCACATACAAAATAGAGGAAGATTGGTACAGATGTTAGCTGACGGCTAATCTTCCTCGCCAAAAAAAAAAAAAAAATTAAATGAAATTTGAAATTCAATTCCTCAGTGGCACTAGCCACATTTCAAGTGCTTGCATCCACCTGTGGCTAGTGGCTGCCACAGCAGACAAGGCAGCTTGGTGTCCTGACCAGCACTGACCAACACACCATCCATGATATGAAAATATCTTGTATATGTGCTGTCTGGTGCAGTGTGCCTTTGAGCACTGAGGAATGGAATTTTTAATTCTGTTTAATTTTCATTGATTTAAAATTAAAAGCCACACGTGACCAGTGGGTGTCCTCCCGGGAAGCTGCTGTCATTTCTCAGCTTCTGGCGCCTCAGCCCTGGCCCCACCCCTCCCTATGCCTGTCTTCCTCTGGGCTTCCTCTATTTTGTTTCCATGCCGACAATGACATTTTTATTATAATCAATTGTTTAATTTCTCCTTTCTGGTAGAGAGGGCATGGGCCAGACCCATTTTGTCCATCACTCTGTGCCCGGTGTCCTTGGACTAGCACACAGTGGCATATTCCATAATACTTATTGAATGAATGAATGAATATTCATGAGTGACTGAAGTGCTACACTGCCTGGAATTCCACCATTAGAGAGTTATTTGCTTGATGGTTAAGCATCACCTTTCTTTTCTTACAAAATTCGCATCCTTACTTCTCAGGCCAACAAATTCCCAACACTACAGTAATAGTTATATTTATCGAGCTTACAATGTGTTAGGAGAGTCGTTAGAAGTACTTTACATCTGTTAGCTCGCTTAATCCTCACATCGATCCTATACTGGGGGTAGTATTGTCAGCTGCAGTGAAGCACAGAGAAGTTTGGTAACTTTCTCAAGGTCACACAGCCAGTAAGTGGCAGAACCAGAACCTAGGCAATCTGACTGTAGAGGCTATGGTCAAATCAACTACAAGAAATGACTTTTCAGCTCTTTTGACCATGACCCACAGTAGGAAGTACATTTTACATTCAGATCTGGTATATCACACACACCTACCCCCCAAAAAAGTTTCACAAAGGGTTACATTGTTATATGTGGTACAGTCTGGTGTGTTCTAGTCTGTTCTATTTTATTGTATCTCATTTAAAAAAATGCCAGTTGTGACCCACCGAATTCACGATCCTCTCCTCTATACTATTTTTACAAACATTTTGTTAGAGAACATTTCAAACACAAAAAGTAGAGAAAAGAAAATAATGACCCCCTCTCCCACTCCATGAACCCATCGCTCAGTTTCAACAATTACGTTTGTAGCCAATCTCGCTTCATCTCAACCCCGGTCCACTTCCTCTTCTCTCCTATTCTGAAACAACTCTCAGACTTGCTTTCGTTTAAATTGTAACTATTTCAGTTCTTTTAGTCGGCTAGGACCGCCTTAACAAAATACCAACAATTGGGCAGCTTAAGCAACAGAAATTTGTTTTCTCACAGATCTGGAGGCTGGAAGTCCAAGGTCAAGATTGTGGCTGATTTGGTTTCCAGTGAGAGCTCTATTTCTGGCTTCTCGCTGTGTCCTCACATGGCCTGTCACTGGCGTGCACGCGGTGAGAGAGTGAGCTCGCCCTCTGGTGTCACTTCTTATAAGGACACTAATCCTGTGGGATCAGGGCCCCACCCCATGACCTCATTTAGTCTTAATCACCTCCTTATAGGTCCTATCTCCTAAATTAGTCACACTGAGGGATAGGGCTTCAGCATATGAATTTTGGGGACACCCAGACATTCAGTCCATAACAGGTCTAAAACAGTTTCAGCAAAGACATCCTCCATCAAGGGGGAGGCAGATGGGGACATCAAATACTTCAGGGACTGGATGGAGAGGAGGAGACAGGAGGGTGCTGAGCTTTGCCCACCTTGCGGTCCAGCACCCCTGAACCTGGAGGGGGTAGGCGGTGCAGAGAGGCATCCGTGGCAGCATTTTGGCTGCATCAGAGACCCCAGCTGTAAGAGCCAGGAAAAGCTGCTCATTCAGAGGGCCGTCCTGGGAGAATTCCTGGGCCGTTAAGGACTCCCCGTCGCGGCTCTGTGCCTGGGAGCGCCTGCTGCCTCCTGGGCTGGGATGAAGACCTTACGCCGAGTCAACGTGCCTGGGCTCCCCATTAACAACATGCCTGGGACGACTAACGCGTGGCATGGCTCAGGCAGGCTTGTTCTCTCTCTGGCCTCAGTTTCCCCTCTGTGAGTTGAGGGTTTCAGATCAGGTTGCCCAGCACCCACGTTTCTGGATTCCCACCGCCGCAGCTCAAGTCGGGGCAAACACCAGCAGGGCCCTTCAGCTTGTGTTTCTAGAAGGACCAAGGGATTGACTGCCTGGAGCAGGGCGGGAAGGGAGCGCATTCTTGGCCCAAGTGGCGCATCAACTTGCAGATTCGGCAGATTCCATTTGGGGTAGGATGGGGGGACTGGGACTAGGGACAGGGAAGGGACCGTCCTTGTTTCACAAACCCTTGATGGGTCCTTCTGATGAGAGAGGAGCCGGGGGAGGTCAGGAGGCGGGGAGGTGAGGGCCCGTGGCCAGGACAGCTCCCAGAGGCAGGATTGGTGGTGGCTCTTGTTGGGCCAGGATTGCTTTGAGTTTAAAGACGTCAGAGGCTCTGCAATGGAGCCCGGAAAAAGCCGCCTACAGCAGCGAGTCCCTGAAGCTCTGTGAATGTGACGCCTGGAGGAGAAGGGACGGCTGGCACCAGGCGACGAGTCGCAGGGCAGATGGAGGATTCAGCGAAAGCCGGAACTCAGAGCCAGGTGGGACCGGAGCCATGTCAGCCTGCGGAGAATCCCCAGGGAGCGGCGGGAGGCTGGCGTCCCTCCCAGGCCCTGGCCGGAGGCCAATGCCAATTTCATTGAAATGTAATGGGACAAGGTGACCTCAGCTGGCCGGCGGGCCTGGGGGTGATGAGAGAAGCTGGCAGATGGGCAAACAGTAGTAAAAAGCCCATGCTGAGATTTTGGCTGCATTCCCCACCTTCGCCCGCATGCTCACACATGGCCGGCAGGTGCGCACACCTGTGTAGGTGTGCACAGTGGGCAGGTCTGCAGCCGTGCGCAGACACGCTCGGCGGCAAGCTTACCTCCCGCCCCAGCTTCGCAACTGACATTTTCTGTTCCTAGAGGTGCGTCCTAGAAATCCCTTTCCATTCAAGGATTTCTTGGATGCTGCAGCCAATTCTCATTCCTGCCGTGGAGTTCCTCCGCAGACCCTGCCAGGAATGTCTCTTTTTCATTTATTTCGGGCGCTGGAGAGTCAGCGAGAGGAAAAGCCCGGCAGACGTCTCCGTGGTATTTTCATCAACGCAACAGCCTCTGGAGCACATACTCCCTGGAAGCCGGGGTCTGGCTCTGGAACCGGGTCTTTCTCCCTCTGTCAGGAACGGCAGGACAAGACACCTCCCTAGGAGGCAGGAAAGCACAGCAGAGGTGGGTGTCCCGGCATACAAGGTACCTCCACCCCTGACCTGGTCCTCTTCCCCGTCTGCCCCATTCCCAAATCTTATGGCCCATGAGCCCAGGGCCCTGTCCGAGTGGTCCTCTTTTGTAGCTCCAGGACCTAGCATGGCGCTGAGCCCACAGAGGATGTGTTAGTGCGGGTCCACTGGCAGTCAGATGCCAAGACAGGATTTTATCAGGGGGAAAGCATGGGTAGTGGGTGGAACAGTGTCCCCCCCCACCCCAAATTCACGTCTACCCAGACCTCAGAATGTGACCTTATTTGGAAATCGGGTCTGTGCAGACCTAATTAGTTAAGGATTTCAAGATGAAATCATCCTGGATTTAGGGTGGGCCCTAGATCCAATGACTAGAGTCCTTATGAGAAGAGGAGACACCACAGAGACACACACAGGGAGACGGCCATGTGACAACGGAGGAGAGATGGGAGTGGCGCATCTACGAACCCAGGAATGCTGAGGATGGCCAGCAGCTGCCAGACGCTGGGAGATCCATGGGGTAGCTTCTCCCTCAGAGCCGCCAGGAGGAGCCAGCCCTGCTGACACCTTGATCTTGGACTTCTGGTCCGAGAATTGACGGGTGAGAGAGTACACTTCTGTTGTTGGAAGCCAGCCAGTCGAGGGCGGTTTGTTACAGCAGCCGCGGGAAACTGACACACCCCGAAGGAGAGAAAACGGAGAGAGGCTGGGAAAGGCTGGGGGTGCTGTTTGACGAATGCTATCTGATCTGGAGGGAAGGCAAAGGAGCAGAGCTGTATGGAAACATGCTCAGCTCATGTGCAGCCTCAGGAAGGCCCAGTGAGGCTCTTGGGCCGAAGTTGGCCATCGGAGTCCCCAGCGCTCCAGCAATGGGTCTGCTGCAGTTGTGGCTGGGTGCAGCCCATGGGAAGGGTGGTACAAAGGGTCCCTGGACCCAGTTCCAACGTGTGTGGGTGAAAGTCTCCCCTCACCAACAGGCACTTCTTGGATGCCAGCAGGAGGACTGAGAATTCAACTCAATTCTGGCACTGTCTACCGGGAGATCGAATCGGATCCCATAGGGAAAGCGCTCCGTCCCCCGAGACTGCCCTCCACTTGAGACGCCAGTCGCAAGGCCAGGTTGTTGCCTGTGCTTCTGACCGCCTGGCTATAAATCTGAGGTTCCCATGACCCCCGGTCCTCGGATTTCATTAATTTGCTAGAATGGCTCATAGAACTCCAGAAGACCTGTTTCCTCATTAGATTAGTGATTTATTACAAAGGATATTAAAGGACACGAGTCAACAGCCAGTTGAAGAGATACACAGTGTGAGGTCCTGACCGAAGGAGCTTCTGTCCTTGTGGAGCTTGGGGCCCCACACAGTGGCACGTGGGAGCACTCTGGTTCCCCAGCGTGGCAGCTCTCCAAAAAAGGGGCCAATGGCTCTCTTCTGGGTTCCTACGAAGGCTTCATTCTGTAGTCGTGATTGATTGAGCCATTGACCATTGGCTGTTGATTCGACCTCCAGCTCCCCCTCCCCTCCCTGGAAATCCAGGAGTGGGGCTGAAAGTTCCCGTCCTCCGATCACAGGGCTGGTTCTCCTGGCAACCAGCCCCCACCCTTGCGTGGGGTCCAAAAGTCACCTGCATTAACAGAAACAAGAAATTCCAAGGGTCTGGGGAGCTGTGAGCCAGGAAATGTGGACAGAGACCACATATATATGAGAAATATATTTTGGTCATCTGAATGACCAAATGTACATTTCTTATAAGTCACAATATCACAGGTGGCCTCAGGGCAAACACAGCTGTGGGTTTCAGCGCGTGGCAGTTGTTGGGAGCTGCCAGGCGTGCTCTGGTGGCCCCCACAGTGGTTGAGTGAAGGAACGGACAACAAAGGGGAGTCACTGTTGCCCTGAGCAAGACTGGGTCCTTCTGGATCAGAAGTTGAAAGAGGTGCTGGAGCAGAAATCTCCAGAGGGGAGATGGCCTGTATTTGTTTCCTAAGGGCTTCTGTAAAATTACCACAAACTCATGGCTGGTGAGTTGCAGAGCTGCTGAGATCATAGTCCTGAGTTTCTATTGGCTTAAAACAACAGACGTTTATTCTCTCATAGTCCAGGAGACCAGTTAGGGGACAAGCCACAAATCCTCACCTCTGGCCCCAACATCAGAGTTCACAGGTCTCTAAGATCACTCTCATTTCTGGCACCAGTTACAAATTTGAGGATCTCCAAGACCACCTCAGGTTTAACAATTTGCTAGAAGGACTCACAGAGCTCACTGAGAGCTGTCATGTTCCTGGCTGTGGTTTATTACAGGAAAAGGGGACAGATTAAAGTCAGCCAAGGGAAGAGGCACATGGGGCAGAATCCAGGAGGGTTCCATGAGTGCAGCTTCCAGTTGTCCCCTCCCAGTGGAGTCATGGATGGTTCTAACATCACCCAGCAATGACACGTGACAACATGCATGGAGGGTTACCAACCAGGGCAGCCCCCTGAGCCTTGGTGTCCAGAGTCTTTATTGGGGCTCCACGACGTAGACGTGGTTGACTCCACGCTTGGCTGCCATCTGTCTCCAGCCGCTATGGAGGTCTAGCTGATACTGCGTGGCCCCAATCCCCCACTCTAAGTCACATTGTTAGACCATCTGGCATGGTCCAAAGCCGCCATGTTAACAAAGACACTCTTATCAGGCAAGACCTTCCGAGGCTGAGCGATCACCTCCCAGGAGCCGAGGGCAAAGGCCAGAACTCTCTTTGGATAAGGTTAATTCTTTACTACATACCAGCCAAGGGACGAGATACTAAACCTCTTGATACCTCAGTTTTGAATCTGCAAAATGGGCACATGGGCACCTTCCTTCCAGCACTGTCAGGAGGATGATGCGAGATGGCATCTGTGAAAGTCCCCAGCCAGCCCTCCTGCACACAGCTGGTCCTCAGGAAGAGGAGAGCAGTGCTGGCTCAGCCGAGGCCTGACTCATGAATGATTCAGCCCCAGCCTCAGGACGACAAGTTCTAAGGGTCTTGGCCAGGGTGCGGGGCTCTTAAAAAGTGAGCTGACAGCCCCGGCTGCAGAGTAAGAGCTGAGCTCGTTATGTGTGGCCTTTTTGATGAATTATAAAGAGCCCGAGCCTCATGCTGGGAATGGAGAGGGAGAGATGTGAGGCCACAGGCAGACGTATACATTTGATTTCTGAAGTGAGAGGAATTCTGGTTCTTTACGGGGAGAGCTGCACCTCCGTGCAGAATGAGCAAGCGGGCTCAGGGCTGAGAGGGCTGAGCTGGGAGACGGGGGTGCCCCATCAGGGAGAAGGCAGCAGGGCCAGGAGTCAACTGTTCCTCTTAGGGAGCACTTAGCTGTGTTAGAAGTTTGGGGCTGTGTTATCTGCCGGCAGCGAGGAGTCACGCAGATCGCTTCCCTGAAGGGGTTTTTGCTCTCTCCCTTGAGAAATGTGCTCGCAGGCCTGGGCCTGCGCAGGAGTGGGAGCCCGTGGCTTCATGTGGGGGCTCTGCTGGGCAGTGCTTCTGAAAACATGTGCAGAAGGCAGGTGGGTGGTGGGTGGTGGGTGGTGGGGTGGTCCATGGATCTCCCACTTTCCTGCCCTCCACTCCTCTTCCTGTCTCCTGAAACAGGCTCCCAGTGGGCTCGGGGTGAACCCTTGGCCTGCTTTCAGGTTTGGTCCCCTCCAACCTGCTCCTCCCAGCCTCTGCATCTCAGTTGATGGCATCTCCGCCCTTCCAGGGTGTCAGGCCCAACCTTGAGGGCTCCCTGGACCTGTCTCTCTTTCTCTTTCAAGCACCATATCCATTTGTTAACAAACCCACTGGTGACCTTCACAATTTATCTGGAATCTGCCCATTTCTTCTCATTTCTACTGCTCCCAGCCTGGTCCAAGTCTTCACCACCTCTCACCTGGATTAATGCCATCAATTCTGCCCAGTCCCCTGGTGGTCTAGTCTCAACCTGTTAAAACCTACATTGATCACACCTCGCCTCTGCCCCCAAACTCTCCATCTTCCAGTCTTGCTCAGAGCCCTTGACCTGCTCCCTCTGGACTCCTCGGACTGCAACAAGGGGCCTCATGGGCCGCACGGGGTCAAGGGGCGGGGAGGGGATGTCCAGGCTGGACATGCTGGAGACGCCCATCCTGTAATCAGGCACCAGAGTAGGCCCCCAGCTCAGAAGGTGAGCCGGCTCCATCCCCGTCTTCCCCTCTGTCTATGACCCCTACCAGTGCAGGAAACACCCCATGAATGACCCAGATCTGCTCATGGGAAATATGCCGGCCGCCATTTTGTTTCATGATGGCAGCCAGAATCCCAAAGAAAACTCTCTCTCTAAACATAGATGGTACTTGTACCTGACTTATGATGGTTCATACTTCGAATTCTGATTTGTGATCTTTTCCTGGGCTAGCGATATGTGGCGTGATGCTCTGTGGTGCCGGGCAGCGGCCGCGAGCGGCAGCTCCCAGGCGATTACCAGGGTAAACAACCGATACACTGACAGCTGGTCTGTACCCAGACAACTGTGCTGTTTCTCACTTTCAGTACAGTAGTCAATAAATTACATGAGAGAGTCAACACTATGTTATAAAACAGGCTTTGTGTTAGATGATTTGGCCCAACCGTAGGGTAATGTAAGTGTTCTGAGCACATTTAAGGGAGGCTGGGATGTTCAGTGGGTTAAGTGTATTAAATGCATTTTGACTCACGATATTTGTGACTCACGATGGGTTTATTGGGATGTAACTGCACCGTAAGTCGAGGAAGATCTGTATATACACACCCACTGCCCTCTAGTCCTCAGGTCCAGATTCTTCATGTTATTCGCCTCATTTAATCCACACAACAGCCCATGAGACAGCTTCCTACTCTCATCTCCAGATGTGTAGGTTTCACTCTATTCTCTTTAGTAACATTGCAAGTATTGTCAACAACACTTAATTATTCGGGAATTCTTCTTGCAATAGGCAGACAAATGTGAAACCCTAGACACCCTCTGTTTGTTTAATCAATGGGGGCTTGGGAGCCCTATTGGGTTTTGGAATAAGCTTGGAAGAGTTGATCTCTGACATCCGTCGCTCCAGTTAAGCCCAGGGCAGAACCACTGGCCCCGTGGCCATCCTCACCCTCGCTCATCGTGGGCTCGACTGCAATGATAATACTTACAGCTAATGTGAGTTCTGGGCTTGCTACGCGCCAAGCCCATTGCTAGATGCTTTGTGAGGTCTGCCTGCTTTAATCCTGCCAACAACTCAGCATCGTGGGGAGTGTGGGCTCCATTTTATGGATGAGGAGACTGAGGGTCAGAGAAGCTGAGTAACTTGCTCCAGGCCACTTAGTGGCAAAGCTGCAGAGCTAGCCCTGATCCTAGGGGAGTCACTCTGACCCCCGTTCCCACTTGTCTCCACAGGGATTTTTCTCCAAGGCAGAGAAGATCTGCAACCTCACCATAAATCAAGGATGGCCCCTCCCTCTCCCAGTGCTGGGGCTTCGAACACGGACCCTCTTCTCTCTGACCCTCCACTGCGGAGCGGCCCTCAGTCCATCCAGCCTCTTGTGTCTCTTCTCCTCCACATTTTTCACAACCTGCCAAGCCCTGTGTCCCCAGGGCTGCCCATCACTGTTCTCCGGCAGCCCGGTCACCCCTTATCCAGACTCTCCAGGCTCTACCCTGGGACCTGTTACCAAAAATACACATTGGCTCCAGCGCGTGGCTGAAGGGCAGGCCAGCTGGGAATTGGGGGGGGCCGGGGCTGTGTAAGAGTCAGCCGGTAGTTCTCTGGGATGGAAAATTTTGCCCAAACTTCCGGAGGCGTGGCAAAGACCCACTCCAGACACAGATGCCTGTGCGCAAAGACAAGTGTCTTGGACATCTGGTCTCCCGGTGTCTCACCTGTAACCTCTGTTGGCCCCATCAATGGTGAAGAGTTTCTTTTTCATTGTGAAGGCAGATCCGTGTGCAGGGCCGTAAAACCTAATGCGTTTGCCACCGAGAAGACATTTTAATAAAAGCCACTATCCCCCTTTTCAAGACAGGCTTGTCTGATGAATAGCTCGGATGAGCCTAATAAAGTTATAGGTGAATGGAAATTGGGCCTTTAATGGGTTCAGCGGCAGCCGAGGATCGTTCACACCACCTTTTTATGAGACCAGGATGGAATTCCCCTCCTTCTTCATTGCTTCCCTTCCACCCTGGAGCAAAGGTTCTCACAGCTGAGGCCAGAATTCTCTGTTAACCCCTCCCAGTCCTCTGATCGTCCATCTCCTTTCTGACCAAATGACCTGAGGGGGCATAGATTCTCAGTCTGCCTCTGCCCTGCCCACACTGGGTTGAACAGAGACCCAGCTCTGTACTCACAGCATCCCTTGCTGATGACCAGGCTAGAAGCTAGAGGGGCGTGGTCCTGCGGAGTGCAAGGGAGGAGCAAGGTTCTGAGAGCTGATTCTGTTTCACAAACTTGTCCTGAGTCTCTCCCATGACCCTGGCTGGGCCACACGCTCCTTGATGGGCACCTGGAGCAAACTGTCCTGGAGAGAAAGATGCAGGCCTGACGGCCACAGCGAAGCCAGAGGGTGAGGGCTTGGCTGTGGGCCACTGGGCGTCAGCTCGGAGGCAGGTCCGGGAAGAATGCCCATCCCCCCATGCACGAATATGGAAGATGCTGTCTGCCTTCTAAACCCGTCCAGTTGCAACCTGGGTCCCCCTGGGCTTTCCATATTACAGCTGAGACCCTGATGCTCTCTTCTTCCTAGTCCACTTCTCGTGCTTCCACAGAAAGCAGGCCTGGCTCGTACACTGTGTTTGCAGATGTCCTGGCCTGTGGAGCCTTATGCACTATCCTGGAGCCACCCTTTGGTGGCTGTGGGTCTCCATGGAGCTCCCGACAGCCTGTGCAGTCATTGCACATGGAGACCCCCGCATCCCGGGCAGTCCCTGGCTGAGGGTGGGTGTCTGTGCGTGTGTGGAGGCAGCACCCAGGGCCACAGAGCCGGGAAGTTGCAAACCACCTTGCAACCTTCAGCAACCAGTCAGCACCTTGACTCTCCAGTTCTTCTCACCCCACGGCCCTGCGGCTCACCTTGGAGTAAGTTTCCTTTGATGATCGGAACCCTTCTGCTGCCTTTAATATTTGACATCTCCACTGAGTACTTGACGGAGAGTCTGTGGTTTTGGGGGGCATTGTGGCTGTTTGCTGTCTTTTGAAGACCCAGCATCTTGGTCTGTTCGAGCTGCTATGGCAAACTACCATAGACCAGGGGCTTATAAATGACGGAAATTGATTTCTCACAGTTCTGAGGCTGGGAAGTCCAAGATCAAGGTCCTGGCAGATTCAGTGCCTGGTGAGGACCCACTTCCTGGTTCACAGACCGCTGTCTTCTCGCTATGTCCTCACGTGGCTGAAGGGCAAGGGAGCTCTCTGTGGTCTCTTTCATAAGGGCACTAATCCCCTTCATGAGGGCTCCACCCTCGTGACCTAATCACTTTCCATTGGCCCCACCTCCTAATGGCATCACATTGAGGATTAGAATCTCAACACGTGAATTTGGCGGGGGACACAGACATTCAGTCTATAGCACCCATGAAGCATATTTTGTGCAACTTAAGGTGAAAGAAAGTGGAGATTTTTCTTAAAATGACGGCTATACACAACTTTGCAGAGTACAATTGCTCCCAGGGCTTCAATTCTCCAAAGGAACTGCCTCTCAGGCAAAGTTTTCAAAGCTGCTTCTTCCAGGATGACGTCAAGATGGGCAGGTCAGAGTGAATCGAAGCTCTCAGAGGAGACGCCTCGGCACTTCATGTTCATTTCTCAAGTTCAATGGAAGGTCATCATCGTGACAGGTAAACCTCAATATCCATCCGTTCGGCCAGGAAAGCGTGCCAGAGACTGAGGATATGAGGATGAATTAGATGTGGAGTTGCTTTAGAAAGATGATGTCTGCAAGCATCATCGAGAACTTTGCGGCTGATGGATCCAGCCAGCCGGGAGCAGGCCCGTGTCTCGGCAGCGGGATAGTGGCCCTCACTGCCCAGTGGTATGACCTGGACTTTGACAAGATTCCAGGGCTGCCACCTCTGCCTCCACTAAGACACTCTGATTTCGTCAGCCTGGGGTAGGGCCTGGGCATTGGGACTTGAAAAAATCTCCCTTGCTGATTTCACTGGCAAAGTAGAGAGAGGCTGGTCTAGAAGTCAGGACAGCTGTGTGACACTGAGGCCAGCTCTGCCCCTCCCTCGCTGGGTGACACTGAGGCCAGCCGGTGTCCTTTCAGACCCCCAGTTTCCCTGTATTTCCCTACACGAAGGCAGAACTGCATACACTACAATCAGTGCTGCGTCACTGGGGACACGGATGGTCTGTCACCTCCTGGCTGGCAGAGATGAGCATCCCAGGAGCAAAAGCCACCCAGCAGGCAGGGGTTCTTTCCTCCTTCCTCCACCCTGGAGACAGTCCTTCTCTGCAGCCCTGTGGGACCGGGTCCCCTGCCTGCTCCTGACGTCCCTGAGGGCCTGAGACCTCCTCGGGTTCCAGGCTTTGAGAGCCTTCCCAGCGCATGAGGAAGGGGACATGGACTTCTGGGCCTGGCCTACATTCCCAGTTTTCCCGGGGCTCCACTGCAGCCCAGGGGCCCAGGGAGCCTGTGATCCAGTGCTATGAGCCACTTTGGTCTGCGCCCCAGTTTCTCCAGCTTGTGGGTTTCAGCTGCCCTCTTGTGGCCTGGAAAACCGAAGCCAGGGACCCCCTCTGGGGGGTGGGTTTGGTTGCCATGGAGAAGTTTTACCTCTCAGCCAGCTGATGTCTGAGCTCCGCCCCCTGCATCTCCCCAGGTTGGGCCGCCCCTGCTGGGCAGAGTTCTGAGCTCAGACGTGGTCCCTGCCGGGGAAATGAGACAGCAGATGCAGAACAGAGGGGGTCCAGCTTTGCCCCGACAACAGTCATGGTAACTCAGATGTGCTGAATGCTCACTCCTGGTGGGGGCCCTCTGTCAGCACCCCATCTGCTCCCCCACCACCCTGGGAAGTGGGTGACTCTGCACCCGGACACCTTCAACGACCCGATAGCGACGCCCTGCCAAATATCTCTCAGGTGAGGTGCGGTCCTGGCAGTTGCGAGAACGTCTGTGTGGGTCAGTGGTGGGTGGGTTTTGCCACCTCCGAGCTCTCAGCCATCGGAGAGTGTCAGTGAAGGCGATCAGAGGTGGTGCCTTTTCCACAGGTTGGCCTGTCCTCTAGACCTGCCGAGGTCCCAGCCAGCAGGCTCAGCAGCACCGCTGTTAGAATCTGCTCCCATTTCTGCCTGGTCCAGCCTCACCCCCGGCCTGGCCGGCCCTGCCAGACTCAACATATTCGCGCTCCTTCACCATCAGCCAGGGCCTGCAGAGGGCTGACCCCCTCGGTGGGGCAAATGAGGCCATTTGCAGGGTGGGACTCAGTGATAACCCCCAGGCCTGGAGTGGAGGTCTGGCTGTTGGGGAGGGGATATTGGGCTGAACTTCCTGGTTCAGGGGAGTGGGCACTACAAGCAGAGGGTCAGGCTTCTTTGTGTTAGAGAAGCGGCCCTGCTGTTTACTGGCCCGGTGACTTTGGGCAAGTCCCTTGACTGCTCTGAGCCTCACTTTCTTTCTCCCAAATCCGGGCTGGTAGTGGTTGGGCCCACTTCATGGTGCGATAACGAGGATGACAAGAAATGGTGCAGAAAAAGAGGTGGGTGCTATCAGAGCTCAGAAATATTACTTATAAAGATTATTAATACTCCATGCTGATGGCTGCGTGTGGCTGCTGGCCTCCAAAGGTCCAGCGGGAACGGGGACTTGGACCTGAGACTTGATTCCGATGTCCATGGTGAGGACCCTGCACTGGCCGTACCCATGCAGAGGGCCTTTTGTGCAGAAAGACGATTCTTCAGATTTGTCAGTGGGTCCAAGCTGGGAAGAGTTGTGGGTTTGTATGTGCCTCTCTGTTCCCGCCAGGGCCCCATGGGAGGTGGTTCAGCACGTTGGTGACGAGCCCGGGCGGTGGGGCCTGGCAAACCTTCCCTGAGTCCTGACTCTGCCACTGTATCAGCCAGAAATTGCCATAGCGATGTTGTGTAACAAACCAGCCCAGAACTCAGTGGCTCACGGTGGTGAGTGCCTACGCTCATCCTCGTGGATGTACAGATCAGCTGTGGGCCCCAAGCCAGGCTGGCCTCGGCCGGGCAGCTCTGCTCCAGGCTGCAAGTGGGGCTCAGGGCTGTCCTGAGGGTGTTCCTTCTGGGGGTCCCTGGGGGAAGTGCTTCCTCCAGCAACTGCAGAAGTGGGAGGGGCAAGCCCAATGGGCAAACACATTTTGAGTCTTCCCCCCTTTAGCATCTGCCTGTATCCCATTGGCCCAGTCACCTGGTTGAGCCCGATACCTGTGCATGGGGGAGTAGTAAACACGTGCTCAATAATCCAAATGATCCTGGCTGCTCAGCAGCTGGGCGGCCTTGGGCGCATCTCTGACTGTCTGCGGTCCTTGTTTCTCTCATCTCTGAAGTGGGAAGACACACACATCACCCATGGCTGTGAGCAGGAGTGGAGATAAGGCCTGGAGGGTGCTGGCCTGGCGCCTATGCAGAGTGACCGTGATTGATTACCTGGGGCGTGTGTCAAGGCTGGCAGGCCGGGGCTGCCCATAAATCTCGGGATTTCCGCTCCTTTTTTGAGCAGGGGAGGGGCTGGGGGCCTTCTTCTCCAGGTTCTAAACAATTAGAGGTCCGTGCGGCCAGCTCAGGCCCTGGGGGACCACACGGGCCTGCAACTGGGACAGAGAGGGACACTAACTGCAAGCACTTCTGAGGGGGTCCAGAGGAATTACCCTGGAATGCTCTCGGCCCCAATTTCTGGTGTGTCCCCTGGAGGGCAGTTTCTTGCTTTTATTTCCTGCCCCTGGGGGAACTCCATGAATCCTGACTCTGGTTTCTATTTTCTGAGGAGTGGGTTCTCTATTCTCTGCTCTTGTGTGGGAGTTCTACATGCAGACAGCGTCCATTGCAACCACTGCGACCACGTAACCACTCCTCACATCCCCCCGCCGCAGCCCCACACCAAAGCTGGCCTTCTCTGCGCGTTTCCATAGCACCTGCCTTCTCTCTTTCAGGATGCACTGGGTCCTCATTCAACACACGTTTGCGGTGGGGGACCTGCAAACACGACTGGATGCTTGCTGTTCGCAGGCCCTGTGAGTGGAGACACCCAGCTCTGACCCTGGGCTGCCTGCACTCCTGGGCAGGCCTCTGGCCTGGCCTGTGTCACGTCGTTGGAACCCTCTGTGTACATTCCTGTCCCTCTGGCTGGTGGGCAAGGGACCACATCTCATTCATCTTTCTCATATCCGGCAAACAGTTGGCATTGCTACGGGCTGCAGGCTGCATCTGAGTTGCAGCCTTCCCACAGCATCGCTGCGCCTCCAGGGGAAGTCCTGGGTCCTTGGCAGCCTCACCAATGTGCCCAGAAAACCTTACTTTGTGACCGGTGTGGCCGCCAGGCAGGCAGCTCCCACGTTCCACAGGCTTCAGTCTTTTCTGTCTGGAAGACCAGAAGTCGGCTTTTTTTTTTTTTAACTTCTACTGACAGCCCGCGAGTCCTGTGATTTATACGATTAATATGAGAAGCAACATCATTATTCCGTTAATATATTATTCATTTCACTAGTGATCTATTCTCTCCACACCCAGCTCCGAGAGTCAATTTTCCCTCCCTGCTATTTTAATAGAACCGCATTTTAAATGGCGAGAAGAGTGCATTAAACATGTATAAGATGTAATCTCATTTAGAATGTGCTCTTCCAGCGGATTCGCCTCATAAACACAAAGACAACAATGCGTGCGGCCAGTGGTCTTATCAGGGCCCACGCGGGTGGGCAGCCGAGAACAAAGTCAGGCTCTAATGAAGTAATATGTTAAAACTTCTGATTTGGGCCTTTGACCCATGGCAAGGGGAGTCGGCTCTGTCCGGAGCCACCTGGACTGCAGAGGCCCCATCTGCTCCTGATGTGTGCCCTCCCCACCCTTGCCATCCATGCCTCTGATAATGTGACATTTTGGGGAAGAGCGAAGGAGGGGCTTCTCTCTAAGAGGGTGGGACCCTCATCTTCTGCTTAATGAGAAAGCACTTGGGATGGCTGCAGCCGTCCGGATGAGCAACATGCTCTCCTGTCTAAACCATCAATCCAGCCCCGGGGCTGCACGGAGCCCTGGCCAGGCTGTCGGAACCAGCCTGCACTGGTGGAGATGCATTCTCCATGCAAGGTCAAAGGGGAGCTTTGAAATGTTCCAGAAGTGTTGGGTCATTGTGTTGCTGCTGTGATGGGGGGATACAGAGGAGCCATGCAATGAGTCTTGACCTTGAGAAGCTTCTGGTCTGACCCAAATTAGTGATTCACCCCAGTTTGGAGCCAGGAGGTGCCCTAGGGTCTGGCAATGGTGTTCTAGGGGCACAAAAACAAAAGCTGTTATTGTGAGGCCACCACTGAAGGCTTCCTGGAGGAGAGGGTGTTTTGGATGGCATGGAAGGATAGACAGAATTTTGTCAGGTTGGGTAGCTGGGGAGGGCAATTGGGCAGCAGTAATGACATGAGTAATAGCATAGAAGCAGGGTGGAGCCAATTTACAGAGGGTCTCAAACCATAGGTCAAAGAACTTGGACTTGGTGTAGGCAATGGGGAGCCATGGCAGGTTTCAGAGCTGAGGAGGGACCAGTCAGAGCTGTACAGGTTCACATTTCAGAATCCCGTGGCTGAATGATGGGCCCTGGTGTTCAGATACATTCTGCAAATGAGAGGCTAAGATGGGTGGGGGTGGTATTCCAAGGCTTCCTTTTCCACAGACAAACTCCTATTTACCCTTCAAAACCTTGCTCAAACGGCCCCTCGTCAACCAAGCTTCCCCTAACTCTATTCTCTGCTGCCCCTGCTCTTGGTCCAACCCTCTGCAGGTAGTGACCAGGAAGTAACCTGGCTCTCTGCAAAGCAACACATAAGGATTGAGATCAAATGAATGTCTCAGAATGATGTAGGAAGGGAGCTGGTCTTAGTTTGGGTTCCCCTAGAAGCAGAGCCTGAGACAAGGAGTTGAATGCAAGTGACTCATTTTAGGTATCCCAGGAAGCACCTGTAGGAGTGTTTGTGAGGCGGGGACCTGAAGGGTGAAGTATCAGGCAAGTTTGCACAACGGGCAACTGGAGTTGAAAGCTTCTGGGAAGTCATGGGAGACAGTGGGATGCACACTTCTGAGTTCCACCCCGGGCGGGAGCTGGGGTATTGATGCACCAACGCTCTTAGCAGTCATGGCTGGAGGACTGCTCTTGGGGACTTCCAGCCAGCTGTACGTCCAAGGCAAAGCCCTCAGGCCACGAGACAGAGGCTGGCAGTTGCAATCCCGGGGGACTGCATGGAGGCGGTAAGACCTGAGGGAATACAGGTGCTGAACCTCACCCGGCCATCAGCAGGAAGTACACATGTGTGGCCACAAAGCGGGGACCTCAGAGAGACATGAGCTGGGGGCGCATGTCCAGCCCTGTCCAGCCCTGCCTGTGGCTGGGTCACCACAGAGCTGTCCTCTGCTGGGAGACTGGCCCAGCGCGGCCGGCCAGCCCAACTCAGTCTCCCCATCCAACACCAGCTGCCACTGCCTCCTTTGATCATCAATTCAGCCTCCCCGGAGCTGACACTGGCAAAGGATCCTGGGAGGTGGACGTGACTGTTACACCCATGTCCGAGAACAATCTGGAAATGGTTTCTCCTCTTCATCCCGCCAGTCTGCTGTTGAGAGATGGGGTCTCCTCTGCTCCCCGACAGTTCCCAGTGTTTGAGCCACGCTCTGGGGACCAGCCCACCTGCTTCCTGAAAGATGCTTCTTTGCTCCCCGACCAGGCAGGAGCGTCCTGTAGCGCAGCCCCAGTGCCCGTTTCCTAACTACCCCCTCCCCTGTCTGTTGCCCCCACTGGAAGGAGGTCCCCAGGGCATGGACTCGGTGGCAGGAGATTCTGGCCTTGGCGCCCAGCCCGGGGGGCCCATCACCCAGTGCCAAATGGGCAAATGAATGGGGCCAGCCCCCAATGTGCACCACCAGTGTATTGACCAGACTGTCCATTCTCAATGGGTGACAGCAGCCCCAGGGGCTAAAATTAGTTCTGGGAGAGGGTGCAGGCAAAAAATCTTAGCTCTCATGGTGGTTTTTGTCCATCCAAAGGTCAACGCTACCCGATAAAATCGCATTCCTTAGTATTTAATTTCATGGGGGATGGGGTGATTAGTTAAAAAAAAAAGTCTCAAAAGGCTCTTTAAGAAGGCGATAGTGGAAAAAAGATGGAGAAACGCTGGACACATGATGCCAGCTGCTCTGCTTTGCCCATTCATAACTCCCCATGGATCGTGCTTATGCTTATCTAAATTCAGAGAGCAGTTGGGGCTGGTGCCCAGATCTGCTGGATGAGGAGGGGTGTCTGCCACAGGGGGGATGAGGGGGCTTGCCGATCCCGGGTGCCCAGCATCAGAATGGGTGTGTCCCCCAGCCCAGGGGTCTCCTCCACAGCCACCCAGTTCTTGATAGGCAGGCCCCCAGATTTGGTTAATTCCTCAATCTGTGGCCACAGCCCCATGCCACGAGGGTGGGCAGGTTAGAAATCGCTCCTCTTCTAGCCATCTTCCCTACATCCTTGGTCCTTCTTTCTGGTGCTGGAGGACCAGCGATAATGACAGTCCCCAGGAGCCAGCACCTGATGCACAGCTTTTTTTTCCCGGCAATTTGAACATGGCACCTAACTTTTTGTTGCAAACCAGCAGGCAGGGCCAGAGTACCTCCCTTCCGGCTGAGGGGCTGCACCCCACAGTGGGGACACAGCCCCCTGCAGTTCCCACTGCCCTTGCCCCTCCCCCACGGTGGAGCTCGGGACTCACGCGGCAGAGAGAGGGGTTGGCGCCCGTCCCCCTGGCATTCTGCAACTCTCTGCTCCTCCGGGACGCCCACAGACCTGCTCATAGTGGCGGCCGTGCCGTCTCCAGCAGCCTCCCCCACGTTAGATGTGTGAGGCTTGACTTTAAGGCTTCCCACGATGGCTCGGCCCCCTGGCCTGTGCTCGGTGGCAGAGTGGCTAGCGATGCTGTTCTGTAATCACCCAGCCCTGAGTTCAAAGCCCGCTTCTCCCTCTTGCGAGCTCTGTGACAGGCCACCTCATGGGCTGTTATCAGCAGGGACGGGAGAGAACAGTCACGCAGGGTGAGCAGGTGCGGACAGGCCCTCACCTGTAGCTCACCTAAGGGCTCGTGGGTCTGCAGACAGCTAGGGCCTCTCTGGGGTGGGATCTGCCCTATTTTCAGGAAGGGTCTGTGTCTGGACCACGGAGCAGAAGGGCGTACCACAGGACGTGGGAAGGACGTTTGCGTGGGCTAGCCTGGGAACCTGACTGTCCATGTGCCATGATGCCAGAAGCTGACTCACCAACACAACTTGGGTGCCCAGGGAAGGGGTAGGGGATGGGGTTGTTCTCTGCTGGGCCCAGGCTGTCTGGGGGGGCTCCTATGTGGATCTGGCCTCCTCCAGACCCAGCAGGCCTGCATCCACCTGACCACCGGACAATGGTGAGCTTGGAGAGGCTCATGTGGACTGGGAAAGCCTCTCCTCCTCGTGCCTTCCTGGCTCCCACGTGGACCCACTGTGTGACCCTGGACGAGTCCCCAGACATCCTGAACACCCTGGGAAATGAGCAGCTGTGCAGGGCGGCATCTCAGGCTGAACCTGTGATCCAGAGGCCCCCTGATTCCCCGTCACTGCTAAAAGGCTGCCACTGTGGGGCCCAGCTGAGGCTCTGGCCTCCGAGAGTCTGGCCTTTTGGGTTCAGTGAGTGACAAATTGGGCTAGTTGGCAGGAGAGACCGCTCAGCCCTTGTGACTCCACCTCCCCCCCACTTTCCTCCCACTGCTCCCCCACCTGCCCCCTCCCTGTCACCCCCACTCCACCCTGTTAATGAGTCCCAAGGAGATGCCGCCTGCCAGGCGTCGCCCTGCCCGTTGGCAGACGAGAGGCCCTGAAAGCCCCTGGCATGTTTGGCTCTGCTCGGCGCGGCCCTGACTCGTGGTTTCCATGGCAATGGCACTCGCAGTAACAGCCTTGGCTTGTTGCCAGGGCAGATGACAATCGTGACAGCCAGTCAGACCACGTCCAGCTATGCTCACAGCCAGAGGGGACAGGATGCTGAGTGGGAGCGACTCTCCTGCCCCTCTCTCTGCCCACCCAGGGTCTAGCCTGGAGTGCTGGGCCCCAGAGGGCCACCCCTCTTGCCTGGACAACCTCTGCAGGGATGTTCGGGTACAGGAGAAGCCCTGGATGGGGACCAGGACCTAGGAGCAGACTAGGCCATGCCACTGCCTTGCTGTGCAAACTTGGGCAGGACCATGTCCTCTCTGGGCCCCATCTATGCTAGAGGGCTGGGCTGGACCACAGAGCCGCAGGGCCCTCTGCGTCTCCTGGCAGCAGGTGCTTTCTTGGTATGGAGGGACTGTTTCCCCTCAGTGAGGGTGTGAGCAGTGTCCCCGCTTGCAGCCCTTCTGCCTCCACCGTCCGAGGCTGCGCGTGGGCCATGGGCCCCTCTCTGTGGCTCCGAGAGGGTCCGGACCCAGGTGATTGAGCTAAGTGGCCTCTCTGTGACACTGCCGGCTCCAAGCGGGGAGCCGCCCTTCCTCGGAGAAGGTTTGCTGTTGTTCTCACCCAGCCCAGTGTCCCTGTAGACGCTCATCAGGAGAGCCTCCCCAAAAAGCCTCCTACACCAGCACCTTGCTTGTGGTGGACACTCCAACACACACTTGATGTCCTCTCCCATTGACGGCCGGCAGATTTCAGCCCTGGGGGGGAAAATTACTGCCGAGTAACAGACTAGCCCCAAACAGCCACCCTGTTATCTCTCACGGTCCCCTGAGCGGGCTGGGCTCAGCAGGGCTGTTCTTCTTCTGATCCCACTTAAAAGTTTCGCCTGTGTTGTCATCATCCAGTGGCTGGGCTGTGTCATCTGAAGGCCCGACTGGACCCTGGAACAGCCGGGCTTCTCTCTGCTCTGCCTGGTACGAGAGTCTGTCTCCATGTCGTCTACCTGCGGGGCGCCTGGACTTTTCACGTGGTGGCTTTGAGCTCCCCAAAGTGCAGGATCCAAGAGGAAAGAAGTTGAAGGTGACAACCCTCTGACAACCCAGACCTGGAACTGGCACACGTCGGCCGCATTCTAGTCACAGGGCTGGTTCAGCGTGGGAGGGACCCCCGTGAACGCATGGACGCCAGGAGGCGTGGTTTACTGGGGCCATCTTTCTACGCTGCCCCATTGCCCCAACCCGTGGATGAGAGAACTGGATTCGGACGAGTTAAGTGACTTAACTCTCAACTCAATTACTGGTGTCTGTGCAAGAGGAGAAGAGACCCAGAGACACACACAGAGGGAGTGAAGTCATGTGAAGACACAAGTCAAGAGTTAGGTGTCCAAAGTGAGTGGGCTGTGGAACGGGATTCAGATCCACCTCGCTCAGGCTCCCAACCCAAGACCCTGCCGCCTCTTCGTGGAGGATTTCAGGAGTTCTCCGCAGCGTCGAGAGAGAAGAAAGGGCCAAGTTGGGGGAGAGGGAGGAATACGAACTTGGAAGGACGTTGATGTGCTGCCGTGGGTCCTCTCTGCCTCCCGGTCTCTTGGGAGTGGGACTGCTGCTCACAGAGATCCCTGGCCACTGCTGCCTCCGTCGCCCTGCAGCCCGCTCCACCAGTGCCATTGGCTGTCCTGGCCTCCGGGAGGTGAGTGCGTGGCCTCCAGACTTCCTGGCAGTCACCTGAAGGTGCCAGGTGATGCCCCTGGCATGGGGGGGAGTTAACTCCCATGGGGCCAACTTTGACCAAAGCAGACAGAGGATGGGATGAAGCTGGCAGATAAATTCTTCTCCTTTCCTCCTTTTGCAAGATTGTTCTGAGGCACGGCTTTCTCTACAGCCCATCAGGAAACATCCCCCGTGGCGGAGCGACCTGGGACACCTCTTTGTAGCTTGAGAAGCAGTGGCCGCCCAGGATCATGTCATTTTGTGCATGCCTCCACCCTTCTGTCTAATCTCCCCCATCCTTGCTCCCACTGCCCCAGGATTCTCCTAGTAACGTGTTAACACTGGGGTCTCGCCTCGGGCTCTATTTTCTGGAAGAGCTGGATCAGGACAGACACGGTGCACAGCTTACACATCCTCCACATGTCCTAGACAAAACGGATGCTTCTCCTGAGGTGGGACGGCACACGACTGCAGGAGCTTTGATGTTGAAATTTCGCATCGAATCCTGACTCTTCACTTAGTGACATGCGACCTGGACAAGTCATTTGACCTCTCCGAGCTTCAGTTTCCTCTTCTGCAAAATGGAGATGTATTAGTTTGCTGGGCCTGCTGTGGTGAATTACTATAAGCTTGGTGGCTTAAGACAGGAGAAATTGATTCTCTCAAGGGTCTGGATGCTGGAAGTCTGAGATCCAGGTGTCAGCAGGGCCACGCTCCCTCTGAAGGCTCCAGGGGAGGACCCTTCCTGCCTCTTCCGGCTTCTGGTGGCTCCTGGCCATGTGCCTCAGCTTGTAGCTGCATTACTCCCATCTCTGCCTGTTTCCACGTGGCCTTCTGCCTCTGTGTGTACATGCGTGTGTGTCTTTTTTACCTCTTATAAAGATACCAGTCATTGCATTTCAGAGCCTCCTGACTCCAATATGATCTCATCGTAATTAATTACATCTGCACAACCCTACTTCCGAATAAGGTCATATTCTGGGGTCCTGGGTGGACATGAATTTGTGGGGGACACGATTCAACCCATTACAGGAGACCCCGGCCCCACGGCGTTGTTGGAAGCTGGAATACAGCCTTGTCCATAGCGTTCTGAGCATGGAGCCTGTCATGAAATGAACGCCCAATAAATGGTCATTGTTGTTATTCAAAATAGAGGTGTGAAAAATCTTACCCTACGCTTCCCCAGCAAAACCTCTTCCAGGGGAACCCCAAGAATCGTTAGTTACCTGGGCAAATGTGGAAATTCACTCTTGTAGAGTCCACAAATTTGATTTAGATCCCCACGTTTCAGGCTTAAGGAGTTTCTATTTCACAGAGTTGGGTGACAATTTCTAACATTCATCAGGCATTTGTCACTTGGCAAAAACTGTACCACGGACCTGAGATGGGTTATTTAATTTTATTCTCACAGTAGCCTCATGGAGAAGGTACAGTTATTACCCCCATTAAAAAAAAATGAAGATGACAAAACCAGGTCCAGAGACATCGAGTGCTTGCCCACAGCCACACAGCCAGCGAGAAGTGGAGCTAGGACATAGGCACTCTAAGTCTGGAGCCCTCGTTCTTCAACAGAATGATGGCAGCCTCCCCCTGCTCGGCCTGGTGAGAAGCATTTGTCTTCAGAAAGGATAAATACTTGGTGTCATCTCTTCAACAACTGAAAAATCTTCCTTTTGAGGTAGTGAGTTCCTCATCACCAGGGGTGTGTAAGCAGTAGCAGGGACTGTGTTGCCCCAGGCAGGGCTATTGTAGAGGGCTCTTCTGCGTTGACTTTTGTGACTATCATCTCTGGCACCCCTGAGTTTCACTGTCCAGGCAGGCACCAGACAGTCTCTGCTCCAAGCACCACCGTGCATGGGGATTTCTGCACGTTGAAGCGTAGATCTGAAGAGGAGAGGAGAGCCGGAGGGGAGCAGTCCTGGCAGGAGGTGCAAGAAGACCTTGCCTGCTTTCTCACCATTGGTTCTTGGCCCCAAGCCTGTGGCTGGTGCTCAGGGGCAAGCCGGGTTTCCACGGCTCCTCCAGGTTGATGCTGCCCGGCCTGCTACCCTGTGGGACTCAGTCCTAGGGCCTGGGGGTCGGGGGAGGCAAACCTGAGTGATGGACCCCAGACCGGATGCAGCGCTTTCCAAACCTCCTCCGTGGGCAAGCCTGCCTGTGTGGCTTTTCTCCCTGAGCCCCCCCCCATGGCTCCCAGCAGCCCACCCCACACGTCAGGGCTCCCTGAGTCCCCCAGGCAGGTTTGAGCCCCAGCCCTCCCCCCTTGCACAGGAATCAAAGCAAACCCCCCACCCCCGCCCTTGGAATCAGTCGGCATCCAGTCCTGGGGATGAGCCCCGGTCTGTTTGCGCAGTGTGGGGGCTGGAAACGAACATTTCTCCCAAAATAATAACGTCAGCAACAACCTAATTCAAACCAGGCCTGCGCCCGCTGAGAGGTTTCATCGCCTCCCTAGGAGCTTCAGAAACTGGGCCGAGACTTGTGGGCAGAACTGAGCCGCTTGGGGGCGATGACAGACCCCGGCCTGGGGACATAGGGAGTGGGGATGATCAGGGGCAGCTGAGGGGATGCACCGACTGCTCAGGGCCCCCAGAAGTCCCTGTCCACCACTCACCCTAAAAGACAAGGTGCCCAGCCTGGGAGCTGGTGCCCCTACTGGCTGCTGGCCTGCTGTCCAGTGGGCTCTGGACAGCATCCACCGCGCCCAGGGTGCCGCCTCTGTTCTGGACCTCGGGGGCTGCATGATGTGGGGGGATTAATGTGGGTTCAAATCCTGGCCCCACCTCTTCCCTGCTGTGTGACCCCGAGCCAGTGTCTCAACCACCTGGAGCCTCAGTTTTCTTATCCATGAAGTGGGGACAGTAGCAACTCCTTTGAAAGACTCTCTTGAGGGATTCGAAATCCCACATAGAGCACCAGTGCCCAGAACACCTCCAGAGAGCGTGGCTGGTGTTGTCATGGCAATGAGATGCTAGAGAGAATGGTGATGGCGCCCAGAGCCAGTCCATGCCACCACCCCTCCTGCACCTCCCGCCTGGCTTTGCTCATCTGGATCCCAAGAAATGAGAGGAACAGACCTGCCTCCCCCAGCTTATTCATCTTTCCTGGGCCTCATCTTTGGAGTGAGTGGCGGGGGCCCCTCCGGGCTCAGCAGATTTGGGGTTCTAGGTCCCAATCACCATTAAAAAGAGCCTTTGAACAAAGACAGGAACAGGGCCGCCACAAAGCCCCAAAGCCAAGTCTCGGCCGGGTGGGGGGCGCTTCTGATTTGAGGAGCTCTCAGGGCATTTGGAAGGACCAGCCAGGTGACAGCCCAGGTGTCTCCTATGCCCCTCCAGCCTGATGTTCTGTGCCCTTAGGACACACTCATTCTTCAGACAGAACTGCAAATGTCTGCTGTCCCGGCATAGCCCTTCATGACCATCCCGCCTCAGTTTACAGAGGAAGAAACTGAGGCTCTGGATGGCAGGGACAAGCTCAAGGTCACTCTGAGCCGTAGCTCGTGGCCTTAAAAAGGCTGTGTGCATGCAGAGCTGCTCTGACCTTCCCTGTGGCTGCATCTGGTCCTCAGGGCCCTGGAGCTAGGTCCTGTGTCCTCTGCCCTATCCACCTGTGTCGCAACACGTGCGGTGACAGGTCCCCACTGCCCATGCTGGCCTCTGACACAGGTGAATGCAAAAAACAGAGGCAGCAACTTGGCCTCCTTATGTGGCTTTGGCCCGATGCCTCCCTAGGGCCCTTATCTCTGAGTTTAATCTCACGGGCCGGTGCCCAGAGCTATCTCTGCCCAGGGGCTTATTGAGACAAAGTGAGTCTCCTTCCAGACCCTGGGTGGGCTGCCTCTGCACCAGGACACGTGGGACAGCCAGCTCTGGATTTGCTCAGGCACAGAGAGGGTGCCCACTGGGCCACCTTGCCCATCCCAGGGAGTGCGAACCCCTTAACCACTTCTGAGTTGCTTTATTTCTACTTATCCCTTTTTATTGGGGTAAAATACACATAACATAAAATTTTCCATTTTAATCATTTTTTGGTGTACGGTTCAGCGGCTTTAAGTACATTCGCATTTTTGTGCGATCATCCATCCGTCTCCAGAACTCTTTCATCCTTCCCAAACTGAAACTCTGTCCCCATTAAACACTAACTCCCCTTTCCCCACTCCCTGCCCGCCAGCCCCTGGCAACCACCCTTCTACTTTCTGTCTCTGTGAATTTGACGACTCTAAGGACCTCACCTAGCTGGAATCATACAGCATTTGTCTTTTTGTGGCTGGCTGATTCCACTTAGCATAATGTCCTCAAGGTTCATCCATGTTGGAGCATGTGTCAGAATTTCCTTCCTTCTTAAGGCTGAATAGTATTCCATTGAATGGATGGACCACATTTTGCTTATCCCTTCATCTGTTGACGGACACTTGGGTTGCTTCCACCTTTTGGCTCTTGGGAATAACACTGCTACAGACAAATATCTATTTGAGTCCCTGCTTTCACTTCTTTTGTGGGTATATCTAGAATTGGAATTGCTGGATCATACGGTAATTTTATGTTTAACTTTTTGAGGGACCGCCATATTGTTTTCCACAGTGGCTGCACCATTGCACATTACGTTCCATGATTGTTGTGCCTCCAGTGAGGGCTGAAGGGGAAGGTGGGATAGACTCAGAGGCTGAAGAGCAAGGGTGTCACCCGAGGTGGTAGGGACCTGTTGGTACCCAGACTTCATCGCCACTCCCCCATCTTCCCCCAAGCAGTTCAGTTTGGAGCATCTCTGGAGACCCTGGGCCCCCAGGATGGCTACCGTGGGAGACCTCCCAGGGTTGGCCAGGTCCTCCACATACTGTGCATGTTGGTGGCTGGACCTCCTGAGAGATGTGGACAAGCCAGAGAGCTCGCCTGTGTGCTGAGGTCAGCTCAGGCCCTGGGGCTCCAGGCAGCACGTGTGTCGGTCATCTCCCCTCAGTCTGGGACTCTGCCCTCTCCTGCAGCTGCACCTCATTCTGGCAGGTGGTTGCAGGAGTCCAGGGGCCCCCTCTTCACTCTTACTCCCTCCAGCCTGCCACCTGCTCATATGCAGGTGACTGTCTTCCTTACACTGGCTAGAGACCACTGAGCATCAACCAAAGGGCGTCCCCTCTCCCTCCCGAGGACCTGTCATCTCAGGGACTCCTGCTGGGCAGGGCCCGCTACGTCCAGAGGATGGCCCTCGCAGGAGTCGCATCTTGAGTTGGGCCCAGTGGCAGGGAACGTGCTGCCGCATATAGATGTTCCTGCCCACCAAGAAAGGCTCTAAGTGTCACTTTACCATAATTATTTGTCCATCCTCACATCACCTTCTCCTCTTTTGTCTGTGGTAAATCTCCCTCTGCCTCCCACTCATAACGACACTTGTGATCGCATTTGGTCCTTACACCTGAAGGTTGCATTGAGGGCTCGCCCAGATAATCCAAGATAAGCTCCCCATCTCAAGAGCCTTGACTTAATGACATCTGCGAAGACTCTCTTTTGCCATAGAAGGAACGTTCACAGGCTCTAGGGTTTAAGACAGGGACGTCTTTGGGGCAGGCGGTGTGTGTTTTCAGCCTCTCCCAGGAGGGGACCCCAGGAAGCATGGGTGGGAGACAAGGAAGGTGAGTCAGCTGGTAGAGGCAGACAACTGAGGCGCAGCCTTGCCGAGGGCCTGGGGGTGGTGACGGACTCTGAAGTGTCCCACCTGAGGGCTGAGTAAGCCGGGGTGCCTATCCTCCGACTCTCATCTGTCATCAGCCTGAGGCTGCTCCTGGTGGCCCCCAGCACTTCTGTCCTGCCCCACCGGGGCTCAACAGCAAGCCCACGGCAGAGTTGCTGGGGCTCAGGGCAGGCTGCCCTCTGCATGGCACGAACTATGCAGCAAGTACCACGGGGTACGGGGGCCCCTGACTGACGTGCTGGCTCCCACCTCAGGCCCCTGCGGGCTCAGAATTGTGAGCGCAGTGATGGTTCTGATGTAGCAATGTGCGGTGGCAGGTCAGAGGGGACAGGAAGGCTGTGAAGGTTGGAGTCCCTGAAAGTCACAGCTAAGCATGTGACTAAGGGCGATGAGGAGAGGTCGGTGGGAGAGCGTGTGCCTTGAAGCCAATAAGCCTGGATTCCATCCAGCAAGACCAGCATTCCTCAGGGTGTGTCTCTGAGCCTTATCTCAAGATTATAAACTCTACATGATGGGGAGGGTGGTGGGCAGCCTGTGGGACGGTCCCACTTCCTGGTGTCTGCTCCCTTGTGAAATCCCTTCCACCTTGAGTGTGGGCTGGACCTAGGGACTAGCTTCTGAAAAGTAGCTCATGGCAAGAGGGATGAACTGTCACTTCCAAGATTAGGAAACAAAAAGACTGCGACTTCCACTTTGCTTGTCATCTTTTGTCTCTCTTTTGCTCCAAGGGCATCGAGCTGCCATCTTGCAAACTACCCTATGGAGAGACCACATGGCAAGGAGCCGAGGGTGCCCTCTGTGACAGGCAGGAAGGAACTGAGGCCCTCAAAGAACTGAATCCTGCCAACAGCCAAGTGGGTGAAGGTGGACGTGGACCCACCCCAGTTGAACCGTTAGATGAGACCACAGCCCTGGCCAGCATCTTGATCACAGTGAAAGGCCTTGAGCTGAACATCGCAGCTAGGCTGGGCTCAGATTCCTGACCCACAAAAAAAACATGAGATAATAAGTGTGTGTTGTTTTAAGCCACTACATCTGGGGTAATTTGTTATGCGGTAGTAGATAGCTAATACAGGGGGCACAGAGCTTGGCATGTGGTAGTATTTACAAATGCTGCTTCTTTTCTTTTCTCTTTTCCTACCACAAACCTCTCCCTCACTACTTCACCAGCCTTCTGTGCTCATGCACCCTGGAGAGAGAGCAGCCCTGGCTCGTCAAGAACAATCTCACGTTGGATGACTCTGAGTCCTTCAGAGCAGGTCACACTGTGCCAGCCTGTGCAAGATGGGGTGAGGAATGCCATTTCGAAAGCTCTTAATGAAAAAGAAAAGAAATCATACTAAAAATAATAATAATAAAAAGTCAAATCATATAGTCAAAGAGAAAGATCTAGAATGCACTGCAGAAAACTTGAGTCCACATCTTGACCTTATAGATAGGGGAACTGAGGCCTAGAGAGTGGGAAAGACTTGTTTGAATGGTAGAAGGAGTTACCAGGACAAATAATTGGAGTGATGTGGCCACAGCCAAGGACCACCAGAAGCTGGGTGGGGCAAGGGACGAACCCTCCCCTAAGGCCTCCGGAGGGAGGGTGGCCCTGCCGACACCGTGATTTCAAGCCCAGGGATATTGATTTCTAACTTCTGGCCTCCAGAACTGTGAGAGAATAAGTGTCTGTTGTTTCAAGCAATCCAGCTTGGGGTACTTCGTTCCAGCAGCTGCAGGTGACTAGCCCACCTCTCGAGCAGACCACCGGCACTGCATCTCTGACTCACAGTCTGCTACTGGGGGCAGCCAGGCTCCGACAGCAGACGTGGGTCTCGGGCACGTGGTTCTTGACGGATGAGTTCTGGAAGGCTGAGGGTCTGCAGGTCTGACCCCAGGGCCATGGGGCCCAGCTGTACAGCAGAGGCAGAAGCTGGTCAGAAAGGGTTCCCAGTTGTAGGTGTCTGGATGTCCTCAGCAGCTGGAAAAGGCAGGGAAGGACCCCCACCTTGTGCCTTCAGAGAGAGCGTGGCCCTGCTGGCATCTGGGTCTCCGACTTCTGGCCTCAGACCTGTGCAAGAATAAACTTCTGTTGTTTTCAGGCAGCTATTTGTGGTCATTTATTACGGTACCCTAGGAAACTCCCAGTCTCCACCGAAATTCAACGGCCAACTTACCCAGAGAGGGGCCCACTGAAAACGCAAGCAGCTCAGAGGACTCAAGGGGAAGCAGGCAGTATTCCGGGCCTGGGGAGAAACACACAGTTCCTGCCAAAGCGGGTACAGATCCTGACAACGATCCTCAAAGCAACTCGGGGTGTTGGTATCAGACCGAAGATGCTTCTGCTGGTTTCCTGAGGCGGCCGTAGCGAAACCGGGTGGCTTAGAACCATGGATATTTATTGTCTCAGTTCTGAGGCCAGAAGTCGAAACCACGCTGTCAGCAGGGCCACTCTCCGTGTGCAGGTGCGCAGCAAGGATCTGTCCCGGGCCTCTCTCCCAGCTTCCTCAGACGTCCCCTGGCTTGTAGATGCACTCTCCCTGTGTCTTCACGTCGTCTTCCCTCTCTGAGTATCTCCTCTCTCCACGTGCTGTTCTTTTTCTAAGGATCCCAGTCATGCTGGGTTAGGGTATGACCTCATGTTTACTAATGACACCTGCAACGGCCCTATTTCCAAATAAGGTCACGTCCTCAGGTCCTGGAGATTAGGTCCCCAACATATCAATTTTGGGGGGACGTGCTTCAACCGATAATGGTGCTGACACTGGGCAGGAACAAAATAACCGATGACCCCAACCCCCAATTTCTTGCCATCCCCCTACACGTGCCCTGGGCCTTCCCCCACTTTCCACCCAGGGAGGGTCCCTCAGCCTTCAACACACAGACTTAGTGGTTGAGGGACAAGGAAGAGGGAGCTGGCGTCAGGGGTGCTGCTGGGCACTGGACTCAGGCGGCCGCCACCGAGCTGCCCAGCGGCAGCTTTGCTCTGTACGGGGGTCCAGGGCCCAGAAGCGGAAGGACCTTGGCTGGAGCTTCACAGCGTGCAGCGGGAGACCCCGTGTTTGACCAAGACCAGGCAGCCTTTCCCAGGACGCCACTGCGGATCCCACTCTGGCTCGCTCATCTCTATTCATTGACGTTTATTACCCCTGCGCTCTAGTTTATTCTTCACTCGCCTCTTGAGCCATGATGTAAGGGCTCCTTGAGGGGGAGATGTAAGCTTTTGCCATCAAAGGTCCCCAGTCCATGTGAACAACACACAGGGAGCCTCTGAGCCAGTCAACGCGTGGATGGAATGAAACGCGCAAACCCCGCAGGTTTCTTTTCTGTGGCCGAACAGCCAGGACCACCCCAGGAAGACAGTTTGGTCGGTCAACCTCAGAAAGGAGAGGGGATTCTGGGTGAGCTGGGTGGCCCACATGGAGTGAATGACATGGTGGATCAATCCAGGCTACCGTCTGGAATGGAGACAGATAAGTCTGGGAGAGCTGTGGTCCACGGAAGATCAGACATCAGAAATAACTCCAGACTCTGACTTGGGGCAGCTCACTTCCCTCTGGACTCAGTTTCCCTTTCTGTAAAGGAGGTGTTAGTAGGAAAGCATGGTGCCTGGTGCACAGCATATCCAACAGATGGAACCTAGTCGTTGTGAGTGGCCCTGTAAGGGTCATCGGTGCTGACCGCCCATGCTCTGGGGGCCAGAGGACAGAGGTTCTGGGCTTCAAAGACAAGGACTGGGTCAGCATCTTGGGGAACTCCACCTTGGGACTAAAGCTTTGGAGGTTCAGGATGCTGGATGCTGCTTTGGCTCCATCCTCAACGCATAGGCTGGTCCAGCCACTACTCAGATCGCAGAACATCAGAAAGCGTATGGGTTGGCACACTGGGGAACCAGAACATTCTAGCAGCCTGGAGCAGTAGAAGGAACCCAATCAGAAGGTAGAGAGCTACTCATGGGGTCTTGAACTTGAGCCCCACGGGGGTGAGGGTAGCAGCTGTTCTTTCCACAAAGACCTGGGGGCTTTGGCAATGGCTGGCCTGCAAGCAGTGGCCCCGGGATTCGGGGTTTATGGAAGTGAGTTGCTCGCTACCCTCCAACTGTTGCGTGGCTGGATGATTTATTGGCATATCAATTTGTTCTCACGGCTGTAAGAGGCTTAAAAGGTTGAGAGGTATTTTCCCCTCCTTGTCCCAACAAGCTGAGTGTTCTGAGTCTAGATGCTTCGCCTCATGGAATTGTTAGGCGATGGGGGGCCCCGGAGCTGAGAGCCGAAGCTGGGAGAAGCCTGATGTCAGCACCCACCCAGGAGTGGGTCTGGGGGTGCGGTTCTGGAGCTGCAGACGGAGGCTGATTCGAGGGTTTGATGAGGCAGGAGCGGCCCGCCTGGCTCTGCAGGGGGAGAGGGAGCTTGTCCAGGCCAGGAGAGGGCGGGCCCTCCACACACATACACACACACACACACTCGTGCAGTGGAAGATGTAGTTTGATCTGGAAAAACAAAGCAATACGGTTTCTTGATCCCAAGCGTTCTAGAGTCAACGTGTAGCTCCCTTGTTCACTATTTCTTTTTTCAAAACCTGTAGTAAAACATGCATAACATAAAATTTACCTTCCTAACCATTTTTAAGGAAATTAACTAGCTGAAAAATTTTAAATGGTGGTAAAATACATATAACACACAATTTACCATCTTCACCATTTTTCAGTGTAAAAAAAAGTGCATGACAGTCTTGTGCAAAAGGTCTCTGGAACTTTTTCATCTTGTGAAACTGGAGGTCATTTAACAACCACACCCCACGTCCCCTCCCTCTGCCCCTGGCACCCACCCTTCTACTTTCTCTCCCTAGGAATCTGATGACTCTAGGTACCTCACATAACTGGGATCATACGGTACTCACCTTTTTGTAGCTGGCTTATTTCACTAAGCATAATGTCCTCAAGGGTCACCTCTGTCGTAGCATGTGTCAGAATTCCCTTCCTTTTTAGGACTGAATAATATTCCACTGTATGGATGGACCACATTTTGCATCTCTATTCATCTGTCAACGGACATTTGGGTGGCTTCTGCCTTTTGGCTCTTGTGAATAACGCTGCTGTGAACGTGCATGTGCAAACATCTGTTGGAGCCCTCGCTTTCAATTATTTTGGGTATACACCCAGCAGAGGAATTGCCAGATCATCTGGTAATTCTGTTTTTAATTTTTTGAGGCTCTCGTCTGCTTCGTGCATGCATTGCCATTTAGGATCTTGCAGGCGAGCCAGGTGCACGCAGGGAAAAGTCTAGCATTTCTTCCAAAGGCATCGGCAGTGTGGCATGTGGGCTGGGGAGGTGGGTGAGGCCTGTCCGCCTTCTCCCTTTCTCCAGGCATTGCTGGCGAAAGCTGACACTTTGATCTCATCAAATTTCCAAGGGGAGGAAGAAAGGAGCTTTGATGAGGAGGCAAGATGACGCAAAGTCTCCTCCAGAGAGATCTCAGGATTTGGGGAGGGAGTGTGTGGGAGGAGAGCAGCCTTTGCTCCATTTTGTACAATTCAGGTCCTGCAGCTTCACCCCAACTGCTGGTTTGCAGCTACTGAGATCCACCAGGCAGGACAGGAAAAAAAATATTTCTATTATCCAAAAGCATGGTTCAGTCGGGGCCAGAGTCCAGTTCTGGGCATAGTGAACACAGTGGTGACGGCGCCGCATTTCACGACACACGGGCGGTGCCCCTGTAAAACGCATCGACTCGAACTGTCTGGACTCATAATGACTGCTGTCATCCACACGGGCCCTGGGGGGATGTCTACTCAATCCAATTTTTAAATGGAAAAAAAAAGCCTTGGCGGCATTTTGGCTGCCAAAAATGATCACGAGCTTGCTGACAGTTTTAGAGAAAATCTTTCAATTGATACAACCTGTCAAAGTTTCAGGAAAGACAGGGACACGTGTGTGGGGGGGAAGAGGGGCCAGCAAAGTGCAAGAAGACCCCACCTGTGACACAACCAGCACCAAAAAAGCTTGTCTTGGGGGCTGGCCTGGTGGCACAGTGGTTAAGTTCGAGTACTCTGCTTCGAAGATCCGGGGTTTTCAGGTTCAGATCCTGGGTGGGGACCTACATACCACTCAGCAAGCCATGCTGTGGTGGTGTCCCACATACACAATGGAGGATGATTGGAATAAATATCAGCTCAGGGCCAATCTTCCTCACCAAAAAAAAAAAAAAAAAGTGCCTGTCTGCGGTTCAGGCAGATTTCAAAAATCTGTGGGGAGAGTGGGAGAGCACCAGAAAAGTGGGCAGGAAATGCTTTTTCAATCACTTCGTGCTTTGCAGCGAATCTAGTTCACCAGGAAACCCGACACTTCTCTCTTCTTATCCCTCTCTCAGGTCCTGAACTGAATCCAGAAAGCCTGCCTCTTGCTTTTAGGGCACTGCTCTTCCTGGGTACACATTCCTGGGGGCCTCCGGGGGTGGCCCAGGAGGAAGTCTCAACAATAGGCTCAGGTCAGAAATAGAATAAAGTCAGAGGGGCAGAACTTGCCTCCTGGCCTCTCCATCGAACTGAACGACACATGGGAAGGAGTTTTCAATGCATCTCTTGCTCAGGCATCCTCTCTTCCCCTCCATGACATCAGCGTGAGGTGGCACGGAGGCAGGGCAGTGACACCAGCCCCTGACATGGCCTCCTGACCCTCCACCACCTGGTGTTAGCTGGAGCCGTGGGGCAGCAGGTGGGGGATTCTGAGTCAGCCCACTGTGGGAATCCCCAGGGAGATCGTAACCAGCTCTGCTGAGCCCAGCCAGAAATCCAGGCTCGCCCAAGGCCACCAACGGAAGCACCTCCCTGGAAGAATGAACTACAGGTGCCCAGGAGGTCGTCCTGCTGGAGGGAAAGGCTGACTGAGGGAAGACACCGGAACTCTGTCCTTGCTCGTGGTCTCAGCTGCCCTGAAGAAAGGAATCACTCTCCCCACTGCTTATTAACTACCTGCAATGTGTCTGGTGCTCTCTATGCAGCGTCTCACTTGTTACGGACTGAATTGCATCCCCCCAAATTCATATGTCAAAGTCTTAGCCCCAAGTACCTCAGATCGTGACTGTATTTGAAGACAGGGTCTTTAAAGAGGTGATTAAGTTAAAATGAGGTCATTAGGCCAGGCCCTAAACCATGTGCCTGGTGTCCTTATAAGACAAAGAGATTAAGACATAGACACCCACAAAGGCAAGACCAGGGGCTGGCCTGGTGGCATAGTGGTTAAGTTTGCATGCTGTGCTGCGGTGGCCCAGGGTTCATAGGTTCAGATCCCAGTCGTGGACCTACACACTGCTCATCAAGCCATGCTGTGGTGGCGTCCCACATACAAAATAGAGGAAGACGGGCACAGATGTTAGCTTAGTGACAATCTTCCTCACCAAAAAAAAAAAAAAAAAAAAGGACAAGCCCATATAAGGACACAGGGAGAAGATGGCCATCTATAAGCCATGGAGAGAGGCCTCAGAGGAAACCAGCCCTGCTGACACCTTGACTTTGGACTTCCAGCCTCCAGAACTGTGAGAAAATAAATCCTGTTGTTTAAGTCACTCAGTCTGCGACACTTTGTTCTGGTGGCTGTAGCAAGAGAATACATCATTTAATTCTCCTAGCAGCCCAGGCAGGTAGGTGATGTTAAGAATAGGGAGTTAGGGGGCTGGCCTGGTGGCGCAGCGGTTAAGTGTGCACGTTCCACTTCAGCGGCCCGAGGTTCGCTGGTTCAGATTCTGGGTGTGGACATGGTACTGGCTTGGCACCCCATGCTGTGGTAGGTGTCCCACATATAAAGTGGAGGAAGATGGGCACGGATGTTAGCTCAGGGCCAGTCTTCCTTAGCAAAAAGAGGAGGATTGGTGGCAGTTAGCTCAGGACTAATCTTCCTCAAAAAAAAGAATAGGGAGTTAGGAGACTTGTGAGGTCAGACCCTCGCCCAGATGTCCTAGTAGCAGCAGCTGGAGCCAATGGCAGCTGCTTTCCGCCTGTGGGCTCCAGCAGACTCAGTTTCCTGAGCCTGTTCCAGGTTGGAGAGGCTGGATCAGAGGGGTCTCCCCCTGCCTTGACCTGTGGCTGAAGGTCAGTTTCTCCTCTGGCTACACCGAAAAGCACTGTCTGTGTCCTCGGTTACCCTTCGGGCTGGACTGATGCCTTTGTCTCCCAATGCATCAACGGCAGGCAGCAAAAATGACAGCAGGGCAGGGCAGCCAGGCCAGCGTGGGAGCCAACAGCACCGCTCAGGGCAGGGAAGCCCCAGCCAGAGGGGCCCTGAAGAGTTGTGGACACTTGATGGCGGCCCGCGGCTTAGCTCAAAGGTGAGGGGCCAGGCCAGACCAGCTACGTCTCATCCCAGTGCCTGTGCCTGCACCGCAGACGATGACACTATGATGGCCCAGACAGGGCCCATCTGCTGTCCAGCCTGAGCCCTCTGCTGAGAAATCCCAAGCCACTGGCTTCTTGCTGGAAAAATTCCGAGCACTTTAAAGTGCCCCTTAGGAGTGTTCCATTGGTGTCATTTATAGTTGGCATCGATGTGAGGACCCCCAGGAATCACCCCTGAACAGCAGGTGGCATGTTCAGCCTGCGTCAGCATCCCCACGACATCCACATCCCCAGGAGCTCCAACCCTCTGTGTCTCCTTTCCAGAGACCTTCAAACCCATCAATAATCAACGCCCACGTGCTGAAGAGAAAGGAGGGAAGCCGTCTCCCCTCTTGGGTTGTGTTTTTCACTATTTGTTTTCCTGGTGGTTTCCCTTCTGCTTCCTGGAGACAGTGTCATGATGCGCACGTTCACTGCGAGCTTTCTTTCTTTCCTGGGGCTGGATGCTGGGGGTAAGGTCAGAGCCTGGAGACATCCCCCCAGAGAAGCAAGCACATCTGTCCAGCTGTCCTGAGACTCCGTCGTGACACATCAGGCACTATTTCCTTGGTGGAGTTTTGGGATGGAAAAAAATTGCTTACACACTCATATTTCAGTTGAGCGCAGGCTGTTCCTTCATCTGTAATACTATCTTCAAATAGAAAGGGGAGTGTCGAACGTCTGGCACACACACACACACGCGCACGCACGGCGCAGGCATCGAGATATACGAGAAGATGCAACGCACTGGGCATAGATCGAGTTCGAACCCTGGGTCCACCACCCACTTGCTGTGTGTATACATTGACTGGAACGAAACTGGCCTGCAATTAGCGGCAGCAAAGAGCACTTTATTGGAGTGACAGGGCACAGGGGGCTGGAAATGGGCGGGAGGCAAGGAGCTCGGGAGGGCCAGCAAGCAGGGGCCACCATGATGGCCCTGGAAAGGGCTGGCCACTGCTGCCACCTGAGATAAGGCACCGTCCCACAGGCCAAGGCTTTGCTGACGAGACCTGAGGGTCAGAGTCAGATGGATGAGCCTGGTCAGCGGCTGCCCCTGCAGGGCCAGGGTGGATCCAGAGCCTTTGGTCCCCACGGTGGGAGGCAGGGACAGGAAGGGGAAGTGGGATGCAGGCTTGCCAAAGAAATGGCAAATGCCAGCCCAGTATGTGGCCGCCTGGGGCTCTAATGTGGGGGTTCAGGATCCGGGTCCATGATGGATCTCAGGGGTCTGCACAACCCCCCAAACCGCCTGCAACAGCAAGTGTGCATGAAAAAGAGCACGCGTGTGCGTGTAGCCATGTGCAACTATTGGACTGCGTCCACACCTCTCTGAGTGGGTCTGTGGCCACCGCGCTCCCCTCCAAAAGGCTCAGAATCACGCTTGAGTCACCTCCACGGCCCCCTGGGGCCTTGCCCACAGCGTCCCTGTGCAGGGTGGTCTCCCTGCTCCTCTCCTGCTCCACACAATGTTCCCCACAGCAGGGGGTCCTTCCTGCTCCCTCCTCATTACTGACCAGCCACCCCACCCACACCAAGTTAGGTGCCCCTTGTCGGTGCTTCCACAGGGTCCCACACATCCTGACGTAACACCCTCCCTGCCGTATTGAAATTGCTGTCTTAATCACCTCTGTTTCGGCCACCTTATTCTCATGGCAGCTTCCCCACCCCAAACACAGGATCCGGGTTCGCCAAATAACGCATGTGGTCCTGGCAAAAGGGGGAGGGGGCTGATTCCACACTGAGCAGCCCCGATGCTCAGTGAGGGCTCACCCCCTCCCAGCCTGGAGACTTGCCTTACATGGGGCAGCTCTGCGGTTCAGGCATCAGTCAGGAACATTCGATGGCAAGCAACAGAAAAAAATTCTAAACACAGTAAGCTCCCCGAAAAGTTATTTGGAGACTCACAGAGTTGACGGGGAGGCGGGAGGGAGCTCTTCCACAGGAAATCACCCAGCGGGTAAAGGCAGGGCACACTTCTGGCCGTGGGATTCAGACTTCAGGGAGGGAGCGTCTGACCCGCATCTCTGCCAGAGCAGATGGCGGCACCATGACTGACACTCCCACTGTATTAATTTGCTAGGGCTGCCATTAAAAATACCACAGAGTGGCTTAAACGCCAGAAATGTATTGTCTCACCCTTCTGGAGGCGAAAAGCCCAAGGCCAAGGTGTCAGCAGGGCGGTGCTCCCTCTAAAAGCATTGGGGGAAGATCCATTCCAGCCTCTGATAGTTTCTTGGCCAGTGGCATTATCTCCTTGTAGGCGTGTGTCCGAATTTCCCCTATTTATAAGGACACCAGTCATGTTGGCTTTGGGGCCCAGCCTACTCCAGTGTGACCTCGTCTTAACTAATTACATCTGCCATAACCCTATTTCCAAATAAGGTCACTAGCGGAAGGACTGGGGGTTACGACGTCAATATAGGAATTTGTGGAGGAGGACACAATCCAACCCATGACACTGACCAAGATGGAGTCCAGGGGTCGAGGCGGCCCCTCAGAAAAAAGGAGGGTGCCATCCCCAGAAAAAGGGAGAACGGATGCTGGGCAGCTCGGCCACAGTTGCCCTGGTGGCTGGGTGAGACTCGCTAGGTGATCAGGTGATTGAAGGCAGAGGCCATGGAGTAAAATTAATGACTTGCTTCCTCCCGCATCAGCCTCGCTGTGGCTGTAAGAACCCAGCCTTCAGTCGCGTCTACCTGGTGCACCTGCTCGCCAGGTACTCGCGAGCTCTGTTCAGACACCCGGGCTAGAGCAGTAAGGAAGACAGACAAAACCCCTGCTTTCTCGGAGCTTCCGGCCTAGTGAGAAAATCCCCCCAGAACATCTGTTGATCCCCTTGCAGAGGGGCGTGGGACCTCACCTTTCCCATCTGGGACCTTCCTGCTGTGGTTTCTGGCACTCAGAGACATGATCCCAGCAACACTTCTCCCGGGGGGACCCCTGCCGCCTGAGTTGTCAGCCCCCTCCCCACCCCCGCCCTGTCCATATACCCCTCTTCCCCGGCCCACCGTGTCTGTCTTTGTCTCAGGAACTAAAACAGGAGGTGAGTTTATCAAGACACAAATTACTCAAGGACCTCATTCATTTTGTGCAGTAATTAAATAGAAGCTGTTTGGAAATACGATTATAGATTGGCCTATCAAAGCAAATTAAATCTTTGAAGAGTAATGGCCTAATTAGCTTCAAGATCCCGCCATAAAAAAAAAAATCCAAATGGCCTGTTGTCCCAAACCAGGAAATACCGGGGCTCAGCTGTGAAAGGCATCAAAGGGACACGGATATCAGGTGGCTGCAGATTCTGAAAGGATGAAGGGCCACAGGTGTAGACCTGTTTATCAAGATTAACCTGGCTGGCTAGCCTTCAGCTCATTTATTTATTTACGCTTCACAGTGTCTTCTTTGTAGTGGACATTTGTGTATTGACTATCCAATTCGGGGCTTCTTGACTCAAGATCCTGGCGGGGGCCCCATTCTGACCCCACGCCCCTTCCTCTCCCAGCCCCCTGACCCTCCTCATGTTCACATTTGTCCCACTAACCAGGGAGATAAGACAGACGAAGTTCTGGAAAGTTCTAGAATGTATGGGGATGTCTTAGGTCCTGTCCCCGTCTCAGCCCTGACGGTAACAGATGACCATGGGCCTTGGGCTCCCCTCTGATTATTTTCCAGGGAGTGGGGCACGCCCAGCACAGTTGACACTGCCGCCTGTGGCTGTCCCCACTCAGCTCCCCTCTTTTAGCAGCAGCGCCGAGACTTCCCGGGAGTTGGGTGGGGGGCCACCGGTGCTCCAAGTGGATTGTGTTGGTTAACCCCACCCCATGGTCCCAAGAAGGGACCTGTGATTCAGGCCTGGCCAATCAGAACACTTGATTCCCTGGGCCAAAGTGATTGGTTAGGGGTGGCATGTGACCCAGGCCCGGCCAATCAGAAACATAGCGGTTCCGCGTGGGCTTTTCTAGCAGGCGGCTGGAGCCAGGAGCCCCCGCTGAGGATGCACGGCGGGGAGCCAGGCCCAGGGCAGGCTCAAGTCCCGGACCTACCTGGGCCCGAGTGAGACCTCCGGGGACTTATCAGTTACAACGCAAGCCTTTGGGTTTTTACTTTGGCCAGTTTGAGTGGGAATGCTGGCAGTTTGCTCTAATTCTGCCAGCTTCTCCCTTCTCAGCACCCCTGACCTAGGACACCTCATTGCCAGCACGTTGGCACCTTCCTGGGGCTCCAGCCACACCCTGTCTCCACCCTTACTCCCCAGGAGAGTGACAGTTGGGGCCTCATCTCTGCAGGTCCCCTCCAAAGCAGATAGGACTCCCTCTGCACCCCCTGAGAAGTGGATGCTAAGACTCTGTTAGAATATTAGGAGAAATGCCCATGGGGAAAAATGGGGGAGGATGTCAGGGAAGACTGGGGACCCTGAGGGAAGGGGAGAGGGCAGGAGAGGAGGTTGGGCGGAGCATGCTAGAGCCATGCAGTCTAAGTGAGGCTCGGCAAGGTTGTTGGGGAGGCCTGGATCCCCTGTCTCCCGCCCTGTCCCCCTCAGTCACCAGCTGGGAGCAGTGGGTCCTGGAGCACAGTGGTGGGGGCCCCGGGTCAGTCCTGCTCCCGCAGGGGGAGGTCTGCGAGGAGACTGTCACATGGAGATCTCACCCCTCCCAGTCCAGGATCCCCAGGCCAGATCCTGAGGAGCTGGGCTGAGTCTCACTGCATTTCACCTGAGATGGGGACCCTTTGTGGGCCAGGGGCCAGCTGACTTGATGGCAAGCCATATCTAATGTCGCTAAACAAGGACTTTGGAACCCTGTTTACTGTCTGTGTGGCCCTCACAGCTGTCACAACTTGCTGAGGTCAGTGTCCTTGGCTGTAAAATCTCTCCTGGGGATGCTGTGTGGATTGAAGTCACTCACTCACTCATTCATTCTCTCGTCATTCCCTTGGTCATTCATTCTCTCCTTTGCTGGTTGTTGATCATAGCCAAGGCTCGTATCAGACATTGGGGTGAATGGTGGGTTTTGGGCACGGCCATCATGGAGCTAGGACCTAGCTGAGAAGACTGACAAAAAGAAAGCACAAAAATCAACAACACAATCACTACCGTCATGATCCAGGGGGATTAGCTGTGAGCATGTGTGGTGGGATGAGAGGGGAGGCGCACAGCCTGCGACAAGGTGGTCCTCTCTGAGGAGGTGACATTTATAGCTGAGGTTCAAAGGATCAGATAGATGATTTGCAAATATTTTCTCCCAGTTGGTGGGTTGTCTTTTCATTTTGTTCATGGTTTCCTTTGCCTTGCAGAAGCTTTTTAGTCTGATGCAGTCCCATTTGTTAATTTTTTCTGTTTCCCTTTCCCAGGTAGACATGGTATTTGAAAAGATGCTGCTAAGACTGATGTCAAAGAGTGCACTGCCTATACTTTCTTCTAGGGGTTTTATGGCTTCAGGTCTTACTTTCAGGTCTTTAATGCATTTTGAGTTAATTTTTGTGTATGGTGAAAGATAATGGTCTACCTTCACTCTTTGGCATGTGGCTGTCCAGTTTTCCCAACACCATTTGTTGAAGAGACTTTCCTTTCTCCATTGTATGTTCTCAGCTCCTTTGTCGGTGATTAGCTGTCCGTAGATGTGTGGTTTTATTTCTGGACTCTCAATTCTGTTCCATTGATCTGTGTGCCTGTTTTTGTACCAGTACCATGCTGTTTTGATCACTGTGGCTTTGTAGTACATTTTGAAGTCAGGGATTGTGATGACTCCAGCTTTGTTCTTTTTTAAAGGATTGCTTTAGCTATTCAAAGTCTTTTGTCGTTCCATATAAATTTTAGGATTTTTTATTCTATTTCCGTGAAGAACGTCATTGGGATTCTGACTGGGATTGCATTGAATCTGTGGATTGCTTTAGGTAACCTGGACATTTTAACTATGTTTATTCTTCCAATCCATGAGCATGGAATATCTTTCCATTTCTTTGTATCTTCTTCGGTTTCTTTCAATAATGTCTTATAGTTTTCAGTTTATAGGTCTTTCACCTCTTTGGTTAAATTTATTCCTAGGTATTTTATTCTTTTTGATGTGACTGTAAATGGGATTGTATTCTTGAGTTCTCTTTCTGTTAGTTCACTATTAGTGTATAGAAATGCCACTGATTTTTGTAAGTTGACTTTATACCCTGCAACTTTGTTGTAGTTGTTGATTATTTCTAATAGTTTTCTGATGGATTTTTTAGGGTTTTCTATATATAGAATCACTTCATCTGCACACAGTGAGAGTTTCATTTCTTCCTTTCCAATTTGAATTCCTTTTATTTCTTTTTCTTGTCTAATTGCTCTGGCCAAAACCTCCAGTACTATGTTGAATAAGAGAGGTGAGAGTGGGCACCAGCGTCTTGTTCCTGTTCTCAGAGGGACGGTGTTCACTTTTTCCCCATTCAGTATGATGTTCACCATCCTATATCTGACAGAGGTTAATTTCCAAAATATATAAAGAACTCATACAACTCAACAACAACAAAACAACCTGATCAAAAAATGGGCAGAGGATGCGAACAGACATTTCTCCAAAGAAGATATACAGATGGCCAACAGACACATGAAAAGATGTTCAACATCACTAATTATTAGGGAAATGCAAATCAAAATCACAATGAGATATCACCTTACGCCTGTCAGAATGGCTATAATCACCAAGACAAAAAATAACAAATGTTAGAGAGGATGTGGAGAAAAGGGAACCCTCATCCACTGCTGGTGGGAATGCAAACTGGTGCAGCCACTGTGGAAAAAAGTATGGAGAGTTCTCAAAAAATTAAAAATAGAAATACCATATGATCCAGCTATTCCACTACTGGGTATCTATCCAAAGAACTTGAAATCAACAATCCAAAGTAACATATGTACCTCTATGTTCATCACAGCATTATTCACAGTAGCCAAGACATGGAAGCAACCCAAGTGCCCATCGACTGATGATTGGATAAAGAAGATGTGGTATATATATACAATGGGATACTTCTCAGCCATAAAAAAAGATGAAATCCTCCCACTTGCAACAACACGGACGGACCTTGAGGGTATTATGTTAAGTGAGATAAGCCAGACAGAGAAAGACAAACACCATATGATTTCACTCATGGGGAAGATAAACGTGGACAAAGAGAATAGATTGGTGGGTACTAGAGGGGAAGGGGTTTGGGGGGTGGGCAAAAGGGGTAAAGGGGCACATATGTATGGTGATGGATAAAAATTAGACTACTGGTGGTGAGCGCAATGCAGTCCACACTGAAATTGGTAGATTATACAATGGTATAAAATTGGCAAATTATACAACAATTATAATTATACAATGTTATAAGCCTTTATGATTTCAATAAAGTAGTTGGAAAAAAAAAGGGATCAGGAATGAGCCCCTGGGGTGGGGAAGCAGGACACACACTAATGAGAGAGTTAACAGAAGTGCTGGCTGCAGGGCCGACCCTCCTCCCGGGCCTGGAGAGCTGCAGGTGGTGGGGTGGAGGCTGCAGAACTGAGAGCCATCCGGGAGTCGGGGGAAAGCAAGGCTGGCCCCACCTAGAGGGGAGAGCTGGCCCAGAGCCCTTTGAGACTGAATCCTGGTGCCGCACATTGGCTGTCAAGCGGCTGTGCTGGGGCAGAGGGAGAGGTGACAGGGCTGGTCTGGAGCCCTCCCACCTCTATCCTCCAGCAAGAAGAGTCCCCAGGCTGGAGGCCCCGTGGGGTTCCTTTGACCAGAGCCTTGAACCCACCTCCTCCATGTCAGGTCATGCTAGAGAAGAAGATACAGCCACTGCTGATTTCATGACAGCTTGGGGCCAGAAAGACTGCCCCAGAGATGAGCATCGGTTGTAAAATACATGCAGATTTCAGGAGCACAAAGTGTGAGGGGAAACTGAATCCTAGAATTGAGGAAATAAGTGAAGTGGAATTCCCTCGTCGTGGGTTGCATTGTGGTCCCAGAAGATATATCAAGTCCCAACCTCCAGGACCTGGGGATGGGACCTTATTTGGAAAATGGGTCTTTGCAGATGTCATTAAGTGAAGGCTCTTCAGATGAGATCATCCTGGATTAACTGGGTGGGCCCTAAATCCAGCGACAAGTGTCCTGATAAGAGACAGAAGAAGAGAAGTCAGAGACCCCTGGGGGGAAAGGCCATGTGACCCCGGAGACAGAGGCTGAAGTGATGCCCCTGCCAGCCAGGAGCCCCAAGGCCTGCAGCAGCCCCCAGAAGCTGGGGGAGACAGGCAGTCCCCGGGTTCACCCCCCGGAGCCGCCACAAAGAGCCACCCCTGCTGACACCAGGATTGTCGACCTCTGGCCTCCAGAACTATAGGGGGTGAATTTCTGGTGCTTTAAGCCACCCAATTTGTGACAATCAGTTACATTAGCCACTGGAAACCAATACGGCCTCCAAGACGGGGAGCTATTTCCCGGAGAAGTGTTGGTTGGGTTTTCAGAGGCTTTGATGGAAGGGGCTGTGGGTGCGAAGATGACATTTACGGCCAAAGAGGGGAAGCTGCGTGCACGTCTCCAGGCTCAGAAACCAGTAGGCGGGGAAGCCTGGGTGCCCGGGGCCCTCCAGGCACGCAGGCAGGGCCAGGATGGGGCCAGGAAATGACCATCCCTGGAAACGTCTGGAGAGGCCAGCTGAGGCAGAAGGCCCTGGGTACCCAGAGCAGCACCTCCAAGTGCCTGCTTCCTTCATTATGACTTAGGCCCAACAAACAAACATGTAAAGATAATCTTACTGGGCATTGGGGGTCCCACCACACGCCCGGGTATATGTGCGTGATCTCCTGTAAGCCTCACCCCAACCCAGCAAGCGGACGAGCTGGTACGATCCCCATTTACTGCTAAGAAAGTTGAATCCAGAGACATCAAGTAACTTGCCCAAGGTCACACAGCTGGCAAGAGGCAGAGCCAGGAATAGGATCTCTGTTCCCATTCCACTACACAGCCGGCAGTGTCAGGTCTGGGGCTGCCGCTAGTGACTGTCTGCTCCTGGGCACCTTCCCTCCCCTCCCTGGGCCTCAGTTGCCTAGTTGGAAGTGAGGGTGCTGGGCTCCAGGTTGTTAAGCAAGAGGTGCCCCAGAACCACCCCAGGGAACTTCTGCAAAACCTGCCAGGGCCTCACCCTGTGATCGGGGACGAGGAGTGTGCATTTCGTAAAAGTCCCTTGGTGACGCTCCCAGGATGAGTCCTGAGAACCCCAACCAGGAGAATCCTCTGATGCTCCCACACCCCAAATTCCTCCCCCTGTGGCAGCCGGAGCCAAGAAGGTGTGATTTATTCATGTTCATTACGGGCCAGCTTTGCAGAGCTGCGGGGAGGATGGGCTGGCAGGCCGGGCTGCAAATGAAAACCAAACACATTCTAAATTATGAAATGCACAAAAAACCCTGGAAACCAGGCTCTTTCATTCAGATCCAGAGGACCGGATGCCGTATCCTTGGCAACGTGGTTTGAGGAAAACAAGTCTTTCTCCGGAGCGTGGCGTTGAGAAGACCAGGCTTCCTGTCCTGGGACAGGAGCCGGGGCCTCTCTTCGGCTTCCTGCTCCCACACCCGCTCCGGGGTCAGCATTATGCGAGCCTACTGATTTGTGGAGCTGGGAGGGAGGAGGGAACGCTGCGGAATTCGAGAAACTTGCAGGACACAGCGTGAGAAATGCAGCCCCCAGAGTAGCTTCGATGTAATTTCCGGAACGGTTGCAAACCAACTCCTGTTCCCCAATTTCTTTAATCTTTTTGATAAATGGGCCCTATAATTACTTCTCCTTTCGAGATGTCCAACAGCAGAAACTCTGCGCCTGGGAGGTATAATCGTTGCTTTGTCATCGCATTCTTCAAAGGCGACAAGGCACACGTTTGGGATAAATCTCGCTTTACATTTAATTTACTCCATATCGATCCTCATCAGTGTGAGTTAAGCAATTACCTCTGAGCTAATTCTTAGTTAAAAAGGAGAAATTAAACGTTACACAATGTGGACATTAAGGTCTTGGAGCTTTATGATGGACAAAGCCGTAGAGATTGGGTGTCTAGCTGCCACTCGTCTCCATTTTTACAAGTGGCAGTCCAATAAAATGGTATGAGTTATGGGGCCAACCAATGTGTGGGGAGTAACTCTGCCACCCACAACCATGACGTGGGGCTGAGATGGCGATGTGATGGCCCCACTTTACAAGTGAATGCCCTGAAAGACTAGAAGGTTAAATGTCCCAGGGTGGGTGGGAGCTGGTGTCTTGTGTCTCCCCTGGGAGAGGTCACAGGTCGCCAGCGTCATCTCCAAGTCAGCCACGAAGAAAGCCCCTTGGTGGGCTTCCCTTGCCCTTGTCCCGTGAAGACCCACCTCCTTCCTTCCCTCTGCAGGTATTTATGAGCACCTGCCCAGTATCCAGCACTTGCTGGCTGATGGACAGACAGATCTCCCTTGGCCCTGTCCCTTGGGAGATGCGTCAGGGGTGGCGAAGGCTCCAGGCCCCACGGAGAAGACAGGTGGGAAAAGAAGGTGATGCACAAAGAAGGATGAAGGATGAAAGGATATGAAAACTGATGAGGACACGAGGAAAAGAAGAGCAGTCAGACTTGGCGAGGCCAACCCAGGTGGCCCACCCTGGGGGAGTCATCCTCCAGGAGGGCAAAGGTCTTACTCACAGCTTCTGCTCTACTGGGAAAGCCCACCCTGTCACTGTGTGAGTGGGTGGAGCATGTCCCGGATACACAAGCTGTGCAATAATGTTTAGTAGAGTTACGGCCACGGCGGGAGAAAGCTGAAAGCTTGGGAATCAAACAAAGGTAACTCTAGGTGCCATTTATTGAGCACCGTTGGGAAAGGCAGTCATTTGGTCCCCGCTCGGCCACATAAGGATGGACCCGGCCTGGAACACTTCTTTATGAAGGAACGGGGAGCCCACGCAGCCTGTGCTGCGCATATCACTTGTGCACAGACTCTCTCACAGTTTCAGACGCAACGTGTCTTCGGTGGATCAATGGCCCTCAGGCACGCCCCCAGCTCTCTGTATTTCAGACCCCACAGTGGAGGAGTCCAGGTCCTCCCACCACAGCAGGAAGCGGGGGTCTGCAGCCACACTGCCCTTGTTGGCTGGGCAGTGGATCCACTGGCCTGTGCACTCTCCCCTCGCCTCTCTTGCTGTAAGAAAACGCTGTGCTCGAGCCTGGTGTGGTTGTCTGTTCTCAGCGACCTCGAATCTGGCACTCATCTCCTCCCTGGGTGGCATTGTCTACCTGTTAACCTCGGCCGCATGCACGTTCTGTTCTGTCCTGTGGCACAGCCTGGCTGCTGTTGGGGCAGAGAATGGCGAACCAGTGACTGCTCTGTGCCTGGGGCGGAAACTGTGGAATCGTCACATGCACCCTGGCTGGTGGCAGGGCTCCTTTCGGTCCCATGAGGAAGCTGAGGCTTGGGAAGGATGTGGCTCCAAGTACCATGAGCATGCGTGTGAACCCTGTGTATCGAGTCCAAGGCCACTGCCTCTCCAAGAGGGACAAGCTCGTGAATGTAGTCAGCAGGGGGTGCAGGAAAGGCAGACAGGGCCCTCCACCAGGTGGACAGGCATCAGCTCAGGCTCACGGGATTGCTGCAGAGTGGGGGCTGCTGATGCAAAGGGTGACGGGGGGGATCGACAAAGGGAAGGCAGGGCAGGATCCGGGGGCTTGTCCCCAAGGTCAGGCATTGACCTCTGCTCTCCTGGTGGCTTAATCTCTAAGACAGTCCTGAGGCTTACGGAAGGCCATGAGGGGTCGGGAGGGTCTCTGCTGACCTGCAGCCCCATGCCCCTTGCCCTGACCTCTGTGGGGCTCTGCAGGGGTCTGTTGGTGGAGCCGGGGTCACCTGACCACAGCCCAGGCCCCAGAGAGTGGGGAGAGAGTGGGCACCTGCCCCCTCCACGTCCCAAACAGGAGAGGCATTGTGACCCCGGGCCCTTTCCTCTGACCAAGGATAGCGTGTGGCCTCCTGGGAAGGCCTTGCGTTGTCATCAGGGGCGTCTTCAAGCCAGGAGAAGAGGCGGTGGTGCGGGCATGTCCCATCTACCAGGCCTCAGAGGCACGGGGGCTGTAGGCTTTTCAAAGACCAAAGAAAACATTTGAAACTTGGGAATGGAAAAAGCAATTTTTGCCTGTGAAATATGGGGAAAAAAAATCACAAAATCATAATAGATACAAGTTTAATTAAACATCTACAAAATGTCATGTTACGGCTGCGAGTCAGAAGGGACGTGGTTTGACTCCCGGGTTGTTGATTATAAATCGTATTTAATGACAGACACAGGAGCCCTATAAGGGGCCGAGGGTGAAGTGGGATGGGCCTCTGTGTTAGTTTCCTGGGGCTGCCGTAACAAATTACCACAAACCAAGCGGTTTAAAACAGCAGGAATTTATTCTCTCCCAGTTCTGGAGGTTAGAAGCCGGAAATCAAGGTGTTGGCAGGGTCCGTGGGAGAGTTAAGATTTGAACCCAGAACCCTGGCAGTCTGGATCCCAAAACTGTACCCATCCTCATGGCCCAATGCTCCCTCTTCCTTCCATGCCTCTTCCAGCTTCTGGGGGTGGCCACCCTTCCTTGGCGTCCTTGACAGGTGGCTGCGTCACTCCAGTCTCTGCCTGTGTCTTCATGTGGCCGCCTTCTCTCTGTGTATCTTTCTGTGTCATTTCCTCTTCTTATAGGGACACGAGTCATTGGATGGAGGGCCCACCCTAATCTACTATGAACTCAACTTGATGACCTCTGCAAAAACTCTATTTCCAAATCAGATCACAGTCTGAGCTTCTGGGTGGACATGAATTTTGCTGGGGGGGGAGGGGTGCTTATTCAACACACTACATTCTCCACGGTAAGAGTATTTAACGGCCAGGAAGGACTGGAATGGTCTTCGAGGGGGAGGGGCTGTCCCTCGAACCTCCAAGATGGGGAGGACGGATGGCTCTGATCAGCAGCTGGATCCCGCCCGGCTGACCATCACTCTGGCTGCCGGGAGGGAAAGGGAAGGCAAGGAGAAGAAGAGAAGGTGGTCATAGTGGTTCCGTAGGAAGGGACAGTGGGGATAGAGAAACGGGGCGTGTTTGAGAGCGATGAAATACTAAGATTAACAACAACAATAAGAGTCGAGGTTTTTTGAGTATTTAATGTGGACCAGGCACAGCTCTATGCCGTTATAAGTTTTGAGTCATTGACGTCTCCCGTCTCCCAGAGGAAGCAGGTGCTCCTGTTATCCGCACTTTGCAGGAGAGGATGCTGAGGCTCAGAGAAATGACCTTGCTCAAGGTCATAGAACTGGCAAGTGGGACAGTTGGGGTTTGAACCCAGAACCCCGGGAGTCTGGCTCCCGAGCCTGAACCCCTCCTCATGGCCCAGTGCTGCCTCTATGCGGAAGATATGGAGGTGGCAGTTTGGATGTGGGTGAGGGGAAGGGGGTGACCAGCCCTCCTGAGATGGGGAATGATGGAGAGGAGAGAGTTTGGGGTGTTTTGGGGGGGGGCAGGAAGAGAAGAAGTCCACGCTGGACATGTTGAGGAGCAGGGCCTGTGGGAAGGGCCCTGGGACGCCACGGACACAGCTTGGTCAGAGGCCAGGCTCTCGGGAGGTTGGAAGCAGAATTTGGACAGTTTGCTGGGAGTTTATAAACTGAGAATCTGAGTAAACCAGAACAACACCCCAGCCTCCCCCCGCTCCACGCATACTCAAGAGCCAGGCCCTCCCTCCCATCTCTTTCTGCTTTAATAAAACCCCCTTGACAACTTGTCTCCCTCTGCTCGCGTGGATGCCGCAGCAAATGATGACTATTTTAGGACGTGCTTCATTTTCCTGTTGTTTCTTCTCCCACCGGTTCTATTCGCATCAGTTGTTTGGCACAAGGTTTTGAATTGTTGGTTTCTGAGCTAAATTCATTTCCCAGAAATGTCAAGCACCGCCAAGGCCGAGAGTGGGCCACGCTTTGGTGCCTGTCTTTTGTTCTGAGGCTTCTCTTTTCAGGAGCGAGTGCGCTATTTCATGTGGCAGCGCGTGGAACCTCTGTGCCTTGTACTAAGCCAAGAGCTGTGGCCCGACGCCCACACATCCAGGGCTGCCTCCCTTTGAAATAATTGTTTAATATTTGATGAAAGGAAAGATGAGGGTGGTAAAGCTTCTCAAACCCCGACTGAACTGTGGAGCCGTGACACTCACCTCCTGGGCGGCCCCGGACCCACACTGACCCAAGTTCCCTGCAAAAGGGACCACGAGTCTGTGTGTTGCCAGCGCCGAAAGGGGAGCTCTCCTTTCAGCGCCTCCTCCTCCGAGCAGCATGGACGGTGCCCACTCCCGCCCCCATCCCTTAAGACCCGGGTATCTGCCAGCTCAGCACACACACGCGCTCCCTGGGGGTTCCTTGATGCTAAATCCTGCCTACAGTTGTAAACATTATGTGGAAGCTCTGGAGGGCTGGAACTTTTACGATCACATCTAGACAGACCGAGTGTCGAGGCTGCCCGCATTCTAAAAAGGAGAGGACCTTTGTCCTTGCGGCATCAGGAGTTTTCGTCCTTGGCTTAACATTTTTTCATAAGTGGTTTGTGCTTCTTCCAAGCTGGAAGACAGGGTACCAGATCTGCGTCTGGGCCATGGGCTGGGGAGGCTGGCAAACAGCCATGATGGAGGATGGAATGAGGAATGACCATACTCCGCAGGGATGGCATCAGCTCAGTGGCGAGCACCAGGGTACTCATGAGAGGGGAGACCATGTCTCAGCATATAATAATAATAAATAGCGGTCACATACTTGCTGTGTCCCCATCACTGTTGTTAATGCTGTGTATGCATTAATAAACCTCGCAACAGTCCTGCTGGTTACCAGGAGGCCCTGGTCTAAGTCAGGGTCATACGCAAGTGCTGGGAGTTAAGTTGCGTCCAAAAGACGTTGGAGTCCTAACGCCCAGCACCTGTGAATGTGACCTCCTTTGGAAATAGGGTCTTTGCAGACGATCAAGTTAAGATGAGGTCATTAGGGTGGACCCTAATCCAGTATGGCTGGTGTCCTGATCAAAAGAGGAAATTTGGACCCAGACATGCACAGAGGGAAGATAATGTGAAGAGACACAAGGAGAAGACAGCTGTCTGCAAGCCAAGGAGAGAGGCCACAGAAGGAGCCCACCCTGCTGACACCTTGATCTCAGACTTCCAGCCTCCAGAACCCAGAGACAATGAATTTCTGTTCTCCCACCTAGTTGGTGGCACTTTTTTTATGGCAGCCCAGCAAACAGATAAGACAGCAAGTGTTTTATTGAGGAAGGTCTCCCATGGGCGGGGGTCAGGAGGTGGGGGAGCAGGACGGCGGAGGAAGAGGCCGGCAAGAGTAGGATTTCAAAATTTTTTTTCGGGGGCAAGGAGTGTGAGCCTCAGAAACAACCTGTGGCTTATTTTTGTCATATGAAGTCGATCTTAACAGACCTTAAATTATAAAAATTGTGACCAGAGCAGAGACATCTGGGTTGAAGAGCGAGCAAGACTCTCAGCTTACTGCGTTTGTCCTTGAATCATTCATTCACTCATTCATTCATTCTCTCTCCATAAAAGCATTTACTGAATGCCTATTATGGGCTAGGCTTGCCAATGAAGGCAGCTTGAGGAGATCTTTTAAAAACTTGGATTAACCACTTAAAAAAATTTCTCTTCTATATGGTTATATTATCTGTTGGCATTTATTTATATTCTTAATCATTTGTAGGCATTTCTCCCAAACTTGCTGAGTTGATTTTTCACACAAAAGTGAAAACTGTACCAAAAAAGCACAGTCAGAAAAGTTCTCCGGCCACTCCACCGCCCGTGGGTACTAAGTTTATTAATTTTGAGGTTACCCTTCCGTGTTTCCATTTGTGAAAACGGGCAGATATATATGTCTATGTATTTATTTTCCTTTTTTTCTTACATAAAAAATGACCCCACAGTAAATGCTTTTTCATACTCTGCTTTTTTCATTCAACAATATATCCTGGGACTCTCTTCGTATCAGTACCTGGAGATCTTCGTCTTTTTTTAAACAACTGCACGGTGTCCATTATGTGAATGCACCACAGGCGGTTCCCCAGCTGGCCGGCCTGTGAGTGTTTCTTACAGATAAGGCTGCAGTAACTCACCAGTGTATCTATGTAGTATTGTCGGGAGGGTATCTTCAGGGTGGACTCCTGGAAGTGGGATTGCTGGGTTAGGGGAAAATGCATGAACTTTTCTCAGCTACCATCACATTTCCCTCCGTGGGAGGGCTGTGCCATTTTCTACTCCCACCAGCAATGTCTGAAAACACCTGATATGGGGGAGGGGGCGGATGCTAACAGGCAGATCAACATAGAGCCTCATTCGGTGATGCCCCGATGACAGCCCACCACCAACGGGAAAATCCATCAAGGGAGGGGTGGAAAGCAGATGGATGGACAATGCGTTGGTCTGCAAGACATTTTCTGCTTGTAATTCGGCGTGGTGGGGGCTCCAGAAAAAGTGGGAGTCAATAGCCCTCTAGTTCCTTGCACGAGAGAACTTGTTCCTTAGAGAGACATCCTGGGAAAACACCCTCCCCCACACCACCCTGTCTGCTGTCCCCTCTGAGGGGGCCGGGATGGGAGGCAGTGACCACAGGTCTCCCATATGAAGACGGCCATGTGGACCCTCTGAGGCCTCTCTGCTAACCCCCAGAATGAGTGGGGCAGGGGGGGCATCCAAATAGTTGACGTCACCACGAGCCGGGCTTTGGCCTCTCTGGGTGGACATGGCCATGTGCCACAGCTGGGTCCCGGGTCCTGCAGGACCGCTGTCAGGCCAGGGATGACACCCTTATAGGTGAGGGATAAAGAGAAGGTTTGGGGGTTCCAGGGCAGTTGCTGGGGTGGCCAGGAGGGAGACCCTCAGGGCGCTTGGAGCAGTGGCCATTTGCCATGTCAAATTCCAGGATGCTGACATCTGATGGAGTGGTACCAGAGCACACTGGCTATTTCAGTTATCTCTTGGTCTGTGGATTATTAATTGCTGTGTAACAAATTACCCCCAGATTTACCAGATTAGAGTAATAAACATGTATTATCTCTCACACAGTTTCTGAGAGTCAGGAATCTGGGAGTGGCTTAGCTGGGTGTTTTTGGTTCAAGGTCTCTTTGGGAGGTTGCAGTCAAGACGTTGGTGGGGTCTGCTGTCTTCTGAAGGTTTGACCAGGACTGAAGGACCTGCTTCCAAGATGGCTCGGGCACACGGCTACTGGCGGGAGGCCTCAGTTCCTCACGTGTGGACCATTCCACAGAGCGGCTTGAGCATCCTCACAACATGGCGGCCAGCTTTCCCCAAAGTGAGAGATCGGAGAGAGAAAGAGAGAAGGTGCAATGCCTTCTAGGACCTGGACCTCGGAAGTCCCACACGATTCCTTCTGTCTTTGCTACTTATGGAAGTGGGTCACTGAGTCTCGCCCACACCCAAGCAGAGGAGAATTAGGCTCCATTTTTTTTGCAGGCAGTGTCAAAAAATTTACAGACATATTTTAATCCACCACACTGTGTAACACCGTGTCCCATGCCTGGTGGCTTACATCAACACCGTGTATTTATTCTGTTAGCGGGCTGGGCTCAGCTGGACGGCTCTTCTGCCGGCCTCATCTGGGATTCCTCAGGCAGCTGTGGTTTACCTGGGGGTTGGACTGGGGTTGAGAATTTCCAGATGGCTTCGCCCGCATGCCTGGCACTCCAGCTGGGATGGCTGGAACAGCTGGCCGTTGGCTGGGCATCTGTCTCTCTCCAGCATCGTCTCACCGGCAGGGTGGGTTGGGGTTCCAAAAGGGAATCTTCTGAGAGCACAAGCCTTAATTTGCAGGTGCCTTTTCAAGATTCTTGCTTGTGTCAAGCTTGCTAACGTCCCATTGGCCAAAGCAGGTCACACGGCCAAGCCCAGTGTGATGGTGGGAGGAGACCATCAAAAGTATGGATGCCAGGGCCATGATCTACGGGGAGTCCTCATGTCATGGTCCTCGCAGTGGCCATGTGCCAGTCCACAGTGGAGGGAAAGAAAGAGAAGGGATGGCTTGTTGGCTAGACGTCCAATTCTGTCTGCCCTCCCCTCCCACCTCCACAGGCCTCTGCTGGGTCCTAATAACATCTGATAAGCAGCTCTGGGTCTGGGGCTCCTTCGGGGAACCTAGGTAGAGTAATTCTAGAGTTCTCTAAAAACGCTATGACGAGGAACCTCCCTCCACAGAGCTGACAGAAGCTTGAATTTGGGGGAACAGAAACATACTCAAAGTTACATCCTTAGGGAAGAGGTTTCCCGTGAGTCTCCTGGGAGGATGAAGACCGGGGGACAGACTCGGGGCAGCTCTTCCCAGACAAATTCCAGCTGATTGTCAAGCCTGCCTCACCTAACCCTCACTGCCTTCATATGTCTCCATCGTTGGAGATACACTTTGTGATTCTAGAAGATTTTCTGCGAGGCACGATGTGAGAATGCAGATACCTATTTATGTCTTTATTTTTTCCAGTTTTCCACGCCTGCACCCATGCATCCATCAACTCAACAGACATTTCTGGTCTTCACCCTGTGAGGCCACTATTCCGGGTGTGGGGACCGCACTGTGACTCAGACATGGCCCCCACTCTTGAACTCACAGTGCAGAGCACAGGTACATGCCATTAGGGGCTGTTATGTTCTGCCCGAGGAGCTGGTCAGAGAGAGCAGGAGTCACACGAGAGCTGGCTGGGGCAAGCTGGTGGCTGGAAGCCTTGGCGAAGGCAGGGCCGGTGGGCGGGCCCAGGACCACGATGGCCAGGTGAGTCTTCTTATTGCTGAGAGGCAGCTCAAATTGTACTCTGGAGCCAGACTGCCCGGTTCACATGCTCACTCCTCCACCAACTCCTGGCGTCCCCTTGGGCAATGACTCACCCTCTCTGCCTCATTGCCCTCATCTGTAAAGTGGGCATTCATTCATTCAAAACACAGCTACTGAGTACCCACTCTGCGCCAGGCCTGTTCCAGGCTCTTGGGATACACCTGTGAACACGACCGACAATCATTTCTGCTCTATGGGGCTTACATTATTTTGGGGAGAAAGACTATAAACAATAATATTGTAAATGAGTAAAAATATAATAGATAACTAAATAAATATAAAAATCAGTAAGTGAATCACAAGCTGGTTAGTATTATAGGAAAGGAAGAATAGAGCAGTGGGGGGATGGGAAAAGGGAAACTATTTGAAATTGAAAGAGAGACATCAGCAGTGGGTATCTGGGGTCCGCTGGTGGTTACCTGGATGTATTCGTCAAAACTTGTTGAACTATTACCTTTCAACTCTGTGCCTCTTACTGCGTGTAGATTACACCTCAGTAACAGAGCATTTAAAAAATGGTGGTCGTTAGAATGGCAAAAATAACCAAAACAAAAAGTAACAAATGTTGGAGAGGGTGTGGAGAAAAGGGAACCCTCATACACTGCTGGTGGGAATGCAAACTGGTGCAGCCACTATGGAAAACAGTATGGAGAGTTCTCAAAAAATTAAAAATAGAAATACCATACGACCCAGCTATCCCACTACTGGGTATCTATCCAAAGAGCTTGAAGTCAGCAATTCCAAAAGTCCTGTGCACCCCAATGTTCACTGCAGCATTATTTACAATAGCCAAGACGTGGAAGCAACCTAGGTGCCCATCGACAGATGAGTGGATAAAGAAGATGTGGTATATATACACAATGGAATACTACTCAGCCATAAAAAAGAATAAAATCATCCCATTCGCAACAAGATGGATGGACCTTGAGGGAATTATGTTAAGTGAAATAAGCCAAATAGAGAAGGACAATCTCTGTATGACTCCACTCATAAGTGGAAGTTAAACATGTAGACAAAGAGAACAGATTAGTGGCTACCAGGAGAAAGGGGGGTTGGGGGGTGGGCACAAAGGGTGAAGTGGTGCACCTACAACACGAATGACAAACAATAATGTACAACTGAAATTTCACAAGGTTGTAACCTATCATAATCTCCATAAAAAGTTTTAAAAAAAATGGTGGTCGGAGCAGACCTCCTTGAGACAGTGAGGTTTCTAAAAAGTGGGAGGTGGGGAAAATCGCACAGTAGACGTCTGGGGGAAAGACGCAGAAGGCAGAGGAGCAGCTGGAGCAGCGGCCTGAGCAGGAGTCCAGCACAAGCATCTAGAAACCACCTGCTGCTATATGGACGGATGGTACCCACTCTGGTTGATGGATGGGTCAGCTCTGACCAGGGAAGACAAAAGCATGGGGCAGTCCCCCGCCCCTCACAGGGCATCGGGGTGATGCATGGATTCAGCTAGCCCTTTAGGCCCAGCTAAGGGTCTGTATCAGTCACTTTTTGCTGCAACAATGCTGCGTCCGTAACAAGCTGCCTGGGAATCCCAGTGACTTACAGAAACAAAGATTTCCTTTTCCTGTGCATGGGTCTGCGGGTCAACTGGTCTGGGCTCAGCTTGGCTCAGCCGGGCCTGGTTCCACACCGTGGGCTGGGCTCCAGTCTGTAGCACGGGTCAGCTTTGGGGGTCTTCATTTTTCCAGAACCACAAACACGTTTCAAGCCTCTGCTCCTATCGTAGCTGCTGAAGGAAGTCAGACGGCCAAGGCCAACGGCAATGGCAGGGACGTGTACCCCACCCACAGCGGGAAGAGCCGCAAGTCACAGAGCAGAGGACACGGGTGTGTCATCCAGTTATGGAGGGAAGAACTGGGAATGATAATCCAATCTACTCCAAGGTCTCTGATCAAGAAGGGACCTGGGACTTCCCAAGGGAACGAAGAGCCACCACGCCCTGGGTTCCAGCCACCTTTGCTCTCAGAAGGCCCATGCATGAGCAATGGGGAGAAACGTCTGGTTTTCTGGTCATTGTCATTGTCATTGATGAGGATGCTGGGGTGGGGAGGGTGGGGCTCGGCGACCTCGGAGACGTGGGCACTCCCTTTCCCTGCCTTCCTGGGCCTGCTCCCAGATCCTTCAAGAGCCTTTCCCACATTTCCTGGGTCTGGAATGTTTTTTCGGACACGACAGGAAGAAATGTCCATTCTGGAACGTTCTGTGACCTGACACAGTGGCTCCGATTTAAGTCGTTAGCCTGTGTCCTCAGCACAAGAAGCTTTCATTTCTAAGCTCTATTGAGCATTGTTGTTGTGGTTTTTTTTTTTTTAAATAATGACCCATCCACAACTTCTGAACAAAGTATAATAAAAGTGACAAATATCGGTACACCGTACACAGATTGTCACTTTGGATTTACTGCCCCCCAACTTTTTCTGGCGAGTCACACTAAATTTACACTTTGGATCTTAATCCATCACTCTATCTTTTAATGCAACATCTAATCTACTGCGTCTCCTCTTCCCTGAATCCAGCTCCTCTTGAGGTGCATTTGCAGGACTGATTTTTATCATTTGTAACGTGTTTAAAACAACGCGTCGGCTATAAATCAGAGCCTTTATTGGGATGCTCGAAAAGTCGCTTTAAACACAATAAATTGCATGCCTTTGATTCATCTGGGAAATCTGACAGTAGGAAAAGTGACTGAGGCCCCTCTGAACCCTGGGGATGGGAGAGTCATTCCTTCAAGGTGAAAATTGAACGCTTTCTCCAACCTCAAAAGTTTCATTCTTTGAGACCAGGATTCAGGAGCAGATATCAAACAGTGGTTGGTAGAAACCACTGGGAGCCAGAAAAATCTTGATTTGAAACCCAACTTAGTCACTGGCATGCTGTGTGACCTTTGGCTAGTCACACACCCTCTCTGAGTCTGTTTCCCACTTTTAAGGTGGAGATGGATTGCCTCCCTCCAAGGTTGCTGTGAGAATTAATGAACAGGCCTGTGGGGCTGTGCCTAGTACACAGGAGGTGCTCAATACATGTTTGTGCACAGAGGTGGCCCCTCAGGGATCAAGGCCTCCCTCCTTGATTGGCTCTGGGACCTGGTTCCTTCTGGAGGGAATGAAGCAGACCCGTACAGCAGTTGGGTGGAAGCCGGTCCTCCTGTCTCCGCTTCGGACACCCCACCCAGGCTCCCCGTCCTACAGAGGAGGAGACAGAGGCTCCACGCCAGGTGTGAGGGCGCCTGTGGGCCAGGCAGGCAGGTACCACCAGCCTGGGCTCAGCATCAGGTACCCGGCTGATGCCCAGCTCCTGACAGCCTTGCAGGGGCCCCAGCCAGAGGCAGGCAGGACTCTGCAGCCAGCCCCGCGCACACAGCACACCACGGCCGGCACACGGCAGGCCCAGAGCATAAAGGAGTCACAGTAAAGCCTGGACAGGGGTCGTCCGCCCCACACACATGTACCTCTCTATCCTCTCCTCCCCCAGTTCATTCACCTGCTATCTTTAAGGCTCCTACTACGTGCCAGGCCTGTGCTGATGACGACATGGATCAGACCCAGACCCTGCCACTTCTCTGGCTGCGGTCTCCTTGCCGTTTGAACACACAGAAGTGTGCTGGACCTCAGGGCCTTTGCACTGGCTGTTTCCTCTTCTCCCAGACTCCCACATGGCAAGGAGTGTCCAGTCCAGGGGAAGGCCAGTCTGACACAGGTGTTCCCAGCCCAGTGGGGACAGGGCTGGGGTCAGGGAAGGAAGAGGGGCCGGGGGGCCCAGAGGGGATGAAGGCTCTGCTCAGGGAGCTGGGGCAGGTTTGAGTGGGCAGAGACCAGGCCTGTGGGGGACAGTCCTTCCCTCCTCCCCCTCTCTCCACCTCCCCTCCCTGCCCCACTACTGTTCTTACAGACCCTCCTCCACGTGTTTGCTCATCCCAAGCCCCCCTTCAGGAGGGGCATCTGCAGCTTCCTGTCACCTTCCCAAAGCCCCTGGTCCTCGGGACCCTGCTCCTGCCACATCTTCTCCGGGAAGGGGTCTCTGACAGCCCCAGCCCAGCTCCCTCCCTCCTCTCCAACTGTGAAGTCCTGAGCTGGCCTTGTGAATGGCCACTTGGGTGATGCCAGCTTTCACAAGCCCGCCCCTGTACACTGCAGATCGGGATGTGCCTCCAGGAGCCCTGCCCTGGGCTGGCTCACATGTGGCCGCCCCGCTCCCCGGGCTGCTGGCAATGAGGCCACCTCCGCCGGGGAGCTCCTTCCAGAAGCCACGCAGCTGAAATTAAGAGGGAAGAAATGGCTCCCAGCACTGTCACCAGCAAGACATTTGGGGAACATAAATTTCACAGGGAATTAGTCACTCCATTGCTTGATTTGCTTGGAACTTAGAATAGCAGCCCGTGGGGGGAGGCAGGGGGCAGGAACCGGCTGGCAGGCCTGGCATCAGCCTGAAGGAGTCACGGGCGGAAACGCAGAGCCATCTGTCTGGGGGTGGCCGTTGGTGGCTTGTGGGCCTCCTGGATTCCTTCTGAATTTGGTAAAAGCCGGCGGGATGTGAGACTCGAATGGGCACGACTTTGCACTCCACGGTGTGGCCGCCCAGGGGAGGCTGCGGGCGTCCCTGCCAGCCGGGGCGCATCCAGGGGTCCATCTCCGCTGTCGCCCAGCTCACGCTGAGGCCGCGCTGGCCGCAGCTGCCACGCTGGCCTCCTGGAGAACTTCGTTCCCTTGGTTTCCCGGCCCATCCATCTCCGGCTTGCCTCCCACCTTGCAGGTTCGGATCCCAGGTGTGGACTTCCACACCGCTCATCAGGCCATGCTGTTGGGGGGAGTCCCTCATAAAATAGAGGGATATGGGCGCAGATGTCAGCTCAGGGCCAATCTTCCTCGCAAAACAAACAAACAAAATCCGCCCCCATATCCAGAATCCAACCCTCTCTGCTCCCACCGATGCCCAAGCGACCATCATCCGTCCCCTTAGGTCACTCATTAGCATTTCCCGGGTCCACCTCTGTCCCCACAAGCTAATCTCAGCGGGGCAGCCAGAGAGAAAGCGTAAGGCGGTCACGGTCCTCTTCCCTCTTCCTTTTCTGTTGAAACCCTCCAAAGGCTCATGTCACAGAGCAGAGTCCTTACGAGGTCCGGCTGGACCCCACTTCTGACCTCGCTCCTCTTTGCTCAAGCCACTTGCCCTGCTCCTGGTCTCCTTGACGTTTCAACACACGAGGTATGTTTGACCTCAGGACCTTTGCACTGGCTGGTCTCTCTGCTGGACACTAGTCTCCCTGACACCCACGTGGCTCATTTCCTCACTTCCTTCAAGTCTTTGCTCATGCGTCACCTTCTGGATAAGGCGCCACTTAAATTCAACCTCCCACTGTTGAACTCCATACCTTCTTACCTTGATCTGGTTTTTAAAAGCACTTACAGTATTCTAACATATCATACGATTTATCTAATTATTATGCTTAACATTAGTTCTCGCTTTCTTCCGCTAGAATGTAAGCTCCACGAAGCCAGGGGTTCTGCTTCTCTGTTCCCTGCTGTAACCCCCAGGCCTAGAACAGAGCCTGGCAGAGAGCAGATGCTCAATAAGCATTCGCGGGATGAAAAAAATAATGCCACGAAGCCTTGGCTAGACTTTAGGAGAAGCTTCGACGCGGTTCTGTTTGAACCACGATGCTGTGCAATTTATTCGATCACTTATACAACGCCCCTGCACAAGGGCCAAACTCGAGGACTCTGCTCACCCAGGCCCGCGTGCGCTTTGCCGAGTTAATGGGGCTTCGGGGGTCAGGGTCTCCCCCTCCTCCCACTCGCCTGCCACAGCCACCTGGGTCCAGAGAGCGAGCACGCTGCGGCAGGCAGATGCGAGGGTCGTCGGGGCGCAGGCGCAAGAAGGAGCTCATGGAGAGACAGCATCCAAATCGAAGCTTTTAAAAAAAATTTTCATTTTTCTATTCTGCATAAAACGTCCAAGATTTCAGCAAAAGGCAAAAATCTGGAGGAGAAAACGAGATCTTGGAAAAGGGGAAAAGAGGGCGGCAGGTTTGGGGTGCAGACGGGGAACTCCGAGCTGCGGCAGGCACTGATGCTGGGGGTGTGGGGGGAGCCGGGGGTCAGACACATGGGCCCCAGGTGCCCGCCAGGTGCTGCACGCTTCCCATCTTACTGTCGTTAATAAGTGATCCAGTGGGGTCGTGGGAGGGACATCTGTGGTTGCCGCCTACCCAGCTCCCAGGGGCCCCTTTTCTGGTGATAATTCCCCATTTTTCCCTGGCGAACAGTCTCTCTCCCAAACTCTGGCCGGAGAGTGTGACTGTGGGAGGGGTCCTAGGCCGGGGAGCTGGGGTGAGCACGTGATGTAGGCTCAGCCAATCAGAGGGGGCCACATCCAGGGGTGACCACGTGACCTAAGCCCAGCTGTTTAGCATACTCCGTAGAGGTTGGACACGTGACCCAGGCTCAGCCAATCAGCGCCCCCCATGCCCTGGGCTAGCGTGATTGGCTCAGGGATGGGCCGTGGATCAGTTGGTCCAATCAGCAGGATCCCCAGGCATCCCTTCCCCCGGCAGGGCCCTGGGGCTCCACGTGGGTTTTCCCCTGCGCAGTAGTGAGCTCGCCAGCTGCCTGCAGTTAACGCCGTCAGGAGCGGCCCTCCACCAGGGTGGACAGGCTTTGGGGGTAAATACTGCAGCTGTCTCACCCCCCAGGCAGAACCACCCTGAGGCGGGTTCTAAACAGCCTGCTAGGCTTCCCCAGTGGGATTAAGCTCCAGGTGCCCATAGGGGTAACTTGCTTGGTTATGCACACGGTGTTGGCTGCTTCCCTTCCCTGTCTCATTTCCCAGCTCTGAGATCTCTCAAGTAAATGATTTTCACTCAAGTATTTGTCTCAGGATCTGCTTTTTGGGAGTGCAACTTCAAACACAAGGCACAGAAGGAGCCCATCCAAGTGAAACCAATCCTGAGGATAGCGAGAGGAAAGAATAAGCCTTGACCTCAGTGCTTGTGCCCCTTGATCCAACAGTGCCTGAAGTCCTCATTCTCAACATTTTAGTAGCTTAAATCCTTAACTCTCTCCTTCTGCTTAAGTAGGTTTGAACTTGAGTTTCTTTCACTTGCAATCGAAAGAGAGCTACTACTGTTCATGAGAAAACGGAAATTAGGTGAATGACCCAAACAGATTTCTGTTTCCCAAGCCATGCAGCCAAGCCTGCCTGTATTGTAGCCACTGGCCTCACGACCTTGATGGAGGGACTCCTCCGGAAATGGCAAGAGGGAGGAGGAGGTGGGTGTTACAGATGGGGCCACAGCAGACAGACGAGGAGCACTTTAGCTTCTGAAAACATCTATCGAGCTTCTGCTGCATGCCCAGCTCAGAGTCCTCAGGTTTTTCCAGAGTCTGGGTCGAGTTGGGGACAGACAAATGCAACTGAGGTCCAGAAGCTGTGGTGTCGGCTGCTGTCTGTCAGGCCTTGCGGCCCCGGGAGGACCCTGATGCTGGGCCCAGCTCATTAAAGTGGGGCATGGCCTGCAGGCAGGACGGTCCCCTTTCCCCTGAGGGCAGCCCTTGGTGCCTACTAATGGCTCCCGTGCCCAAATGCTGAGGCTGCTGGTTAACCCTCCAGTCGGATGGAGCTCCATGCTGGGGGATCACCCAGTGGACAACACTCGCCGTGCACCCTGGGGGTTCCTGGCTGGACCAGGGTCCTTATAAGAAGAGGAGATGAGGACACAGACGCACAGTGGGAGGACGGTGTGAGGACACAGGGGGAAGACGGCCGTCTGCAAGGCAAGGAGAGAGGCCTCAGGAGACACCAGCACTGCACACACCCTGAGCTCGGAATTCTAGAACTGGGAGACTATAAATTCCCCTTTAAGCTCTCTGGTCTGTGGCACTTTGTTCCGCAGCCCTAGCAAACTAACAGGGACCTTTGAGTAAAGACCTGCCGGGGACAAGGGGTGGAGCCGAGGGCTCCAAGATGGAAGCTTCTTGATGTGGTCAGGGACCAGCAGGGAGGCCTTGAGGCTGAGTGGTGTGAGATAAAGAGCTGGCCTGGCGCAGTGAGGGGTCGGGTTGTGTTCTGAGTGTGAAAACACATGAGGGGCTTCCTCACGTGTTCCGTGCTCCCTCGGGGCTGTGGGGGCCAAAGAGGGAGATTTGATCCAGGGAGACGAACAAGATCTCGGGGGACCTCCAGCAGGAGGCTGCCGCTCCCGTCCCCAGGCCACGGCTGGTGGTCCAGGCAGCAGTGGCCCAGCCCGCATGCAGCCGGTTCTATCCGGAGAGTTGCTGGTCTACACACACGCAACCCGAAACCTCGCAGAATGCCCCCACCCACAGTCGTGGTGAGTCCTGCAAAGGGGAGCAGGCTCGGTGGGACTGGGTCCCTGGTAGAGATGCCGAGCCAGCAAAGGCCCATTGTGGGTGCAGCTGGGGAACCTCGGGGAGCTGAGGCCACCCTGGCCTGGGGACACGGGCTGAGACCTGGCTGTGATGGGGGATGCTGGGGGCACTTGGAAAAAGTCTCCAGCTTGTTTTCTTTTCCTCCGACAGACAGACTGTCTTCAGCTGCAGCTTGATCCCCATGCTTCGGGGTGGCTTGATCCCTGTCAGATTTGGGGACGCGCTCTGTGACTTGCTCCCTTGTCACAGCAAGTCATCAGGACCCACGATCTGCAGAGTCCTTCGGATGCACCCAAGAAGCCCGACTGGAAGGCCCGTGGTACGTGTGCGTGTTTGCTGTTGATGGAAAATAAGTCATCTGGTTTACCTTTGCTTAATTCAGAGGTGAGCCCACCCTTTGTCGAGAGAGAAACGAATGTGGGGCGTGGAAGGAACGCGATGAAATGCTCTTCTATTCTGTGCTGTGAGCAGTTGTGCAATTCCTGGCCGGGCCACACTGTCGTCCGGGGAAGGGAGGGGCAGCTGCACGCACATTACACGTACTGGGAAGGAATAAGGACAGAGCGCACCTGTGGGATGTGCCCACGGGATATCTCCACTGGAAGCTTCCAAATCACCTGTGGAAAAGGTCAGGAAAGAGAAGAACCATATTGCGGAGAAGGACCTGATTTCTAGGGGAATTGTAACTCCTTGGTGCCATGTCTCCGGGCACGTCTGAGCCCAGACGCAGCAGGTCACCTGGCACCTCCCCCTGTGCTGCCGACGTGGCCCCCCAGATAGCCAGCCCCGATTCCCAACAGCTCAGATGATTACAGACACCCCCTTCGCCCTGGCTGGCAGCTGGTGGGGCCTCCGATTACATGAGACTGCCAGGGAGTCAAGGCGGGGGCTGAGAAGGTATTAAAATGCAGCTTTTAGAGGCACCATCTGTGACGATGTCCCAGATAAAGCCGGACCCCAGTGTCCGATGTCCAGGGCCGGGTGGGAAGTGCTCTGAGGGCCCACGGGGGCCTTGCAGGGGTCCATTCTGCGGCTGGGGGAGGCCGGGATGCAGGCTGAACGCTGCTATGCTGTGGGTTCAACTGCGTCCCCCCCCCCCCAAATCCAGATGCTGAAGTGCTCGCCCCAGGGCCTCAGGATGTGACCCTATTGAGAGATGGGGTCTTTCCAGAGTTAAAATGACGTCATTAGCTCCAGATCCAGCATGACCAGCGTCCTCATAAAAAGGGGAAAATTTGCACACGGGAGTGCATAGGCACACACACACACACATACGCACACACACACAGAACACCACGTGAAGACTGGAGCGATGCTGCCACAAGCCATGCAACTTCCAGAAGCTAGGAGAGATTCCTGGAACAGATCCCTCCCTCACAGCCTTAGGAAACCAACCCTGCCGACATCTTTAATTGGGACCTCGGCCTCCAGAACTGAGACGATCCATTTCTATTGTTGGGGGCCGGGGAGCACACGAAGACACGCTGGGTGCCCGGGGAGGACTTGGCCATGTGCTGGACAGAGCCTGAATGATGGTGGATGGCAGGATTGTCTGCGGAGATGACATACGTTTGACAGGAGACTCTCCTCCGCCCGCAAGCAGCTGAGTTAAGGGACCGTCCCTCCTGGCACAGACTCCCTGGCCCCCCCGGCTCCCGGGCTGCGGTGGGGGGAAGCTGACTCGCTTGTGTAAAATAAAATCTGTAGAAAGCTGAGGGACAGATGACAGTAATGAGGAACCAGTTTTCTGAGATGAGTGTTGCTGTTCTTCTGTGTAAGCTGGGCCCTTTCTCTTAGGTCCCAAGTCAGCCAGCCGGGATGGGGTTTCCCTCCCCGAGCATGTGCCCCCAGACAGAGGAGCCCCCCGACCCACATAGCTCCTTGCCATGAATAGCCCCTGGGGGTTCCTGGTTGGAGGGGTTACCCTTGCGGTGCACGCTTGGCCCCTGCACCGAGATGATGTAATTTGTGCCTCCACCAACCACAAAAGTGATGGGTGACCCCCGCACCCCAGTGATGCCCACTGCCGCTTAAGGGAGCTTCCTGCTTGGGCGTGGCCCGTGACGCCCTGCCTGGCTCCACAGAGACCCATAGGAAGGCCCCACTGCAGACACGAGGCTTCATCCCCCTGGTGCCCCGGGGGGCACTCTTGGGTGGAGGCAGGTGCATCCCGGGAGCCCCCAAGGGCAGAGTTGGGGTCTCCTCTTTGTTTCCAGGCACAGAGCAAATTCTAGTTGGTGAGCGTGTGGACTGGTTATGGGTGGGGCCAAGTAATGACTTTGTATCTCTTCCTAGTAGGGATTTGTGTGGGGCCGGGGATGGGGGGCGAGCAGAGTCCAGGGCAGATATAAGTCAGACAGAGACACCAGGAATCTTCCTTTGTGTTGTGAGTTGAATTACGTCCTCCTAAAAGGTGTATTAAAGTCCTAAGCCCGGGGCTGGCCGGGTGGCGCAGTGGTTAAGTGTGCACGTTCCACTTCTGCAGCCCGGGGTTCGCCGGTTGGGATCCCAGGTGCGGACATGGCACCGCTTGGCACGCCATGCTGTGGTAGGCTTCCCACATATAAAATAGAGGAAGATGGGCATGGATGTGAGCTCAGGGCCAGTCTTCCTCAGCAAAAGGAGGAGGATTGACAACAGTTAGCTGAAGGCTAATCTTCCTCAGAAAAAAAAGAAAAAAAGTCCTAAGCCCTGGTACCAGTGATTGTGACCTTATTTGTAAATAGGATCTTTGCTGGTGTAATCAAGTTAAGAGGAGGTCATGAGGGTGGACCCTAATCTAATATGACCCGTGTCCTTATAAGAAGAGGGAAATTCGGACAGAGAGAGACGCATGGGGAGAGCGCCGTGGGATGGCAGAGACAGAGACTGCAGTCATGTAGCCACAAACCAAGGAACACCAGGGGTGGCCAGCGACCCCCAGGAGCTGGAAGAAGCAAGGAAGTGTCCTGCCCCCACCCTTCAGAGAGAGCACGGCCCTGCCGGCAGCTTGATCTCGACTGCTGACTCCAGAACTGTGGGACAATCAGCTTCTGGTTTTTCTGTTTCTGTTTTTTGTTGCTTTTTTTATAATATGCTTTTTGGTGAGGAAGATTGGCCCTGTGCTAACATCTGTTGCCAACCTCCCTCTTTATTTTTTCTCTCCCCAAAACCCCAGTACATAGTTGTATATCCTCGTTGTAGGTCATTGTCGCTCGTCTATGTGGGATGCTGCCTCAGTGTGGCTTGATGAGGGGTGTGTAAGTCCGCACCCAGGATCCGAACCGGCAAACCCCGGGCCACCAAAGTGGAGCATGAGAACTTAACCGCTTGGCCATGGGGCCGGCCCCAGTTTCTGTTGTTTCAAGCGACCTAGTTTGTGACAGTTTGTCACAGCAGCCGCAGGACACTAATATGCTTAGTCTCTCATTGGTACTTTCTACACATCATTGAGGGTCTTCTCTGCGCCAGGCCTGGGGGCACAGCCATGAACAAGACAGGAGATGGATCCCAAGCTCATAAACCAATAAATTAATAGCTCCAGAAAATGACAGAGGCTATGATGTGACCAAAAGGGGGCCAAGAGGATGACAGCAAGGGTTTCAGGGTATGCCACGGCAGCTGGGCCTTGGAAAGGCGTCTCTGGGACCGAATTTTTAAGGGCTGGGGATGGGATGTGAGAAGCAGAGCCTGCAGGGCAGAGGGGACAAAGGCACGGGGACTGGCCTGAGCTCTGCGTGTCTGAAGGACAGCAGTGGGGTGAGTGGGGTGGTGCAGCCTCCTGCCCATGCCACGGAAGAGCGTGGGTGTCACTGCAAGGGTGATGGACAGTCATCGGAGGGTTCAAGTGGCCCCTCTGAGTGTGCTTATGGCTGCCCAGAGGATGCAGTGGCACAGTGGGAGGGAGGTGCAGGCTCCGGGTGCGAGGGGACGGAGGGATGAGATTGGATGCATGTGTGATCTGGCTGATCAGGGGGTGCTGGGGAGATGGGCTTGGTCTCTCTAGGCGTCTCTGGCTGGGTCTGCCCAAAGGTGACAGCAGAGGAGGCATGGTTAGTTCTTCTTCCCAGGGAGGAATGGAGAATAAGGAGTTCGGCTTCCTCCACGAGAGGTCTGGCCCCCGTCCTGGCTCCTGGGAGGTGACCTCTAAGCACTTGGAATTTCCCAAGTGGTAGAAGGGTTACAATTCATGATGGCCGCTCAGACCACACGTGAGCGTTTATGCTAATGAGGCGACTGGTCGACCCCTAGGTAGTTTAAGGCAATGACTCAGGGTGGAGGCTGGCCACACTGGAAAGACCAACCATGGGGTTAGAGGCTTGGCGTTTGGAGCCATGTAACATCAACCTGACCTCTGGGGAGGGGACGGGGGCTGGAGGCTGAGTTCAACTACGTAGCCAGGGATCAGACCACCGAATGAACCCCCAATAAAAACTCTGGATGCTGAAGCTTGGATGAGCGTCCCTGGTTGGAAATACACTCTGAGTATTGTCACACATCATAGCTGGAGTGGCTAACGCTGTGCAGGACTTCATGGGGAGGAGACAATGGAAACTTGAGTTGGGACCCCTCCCAGACCTTGCCTCCCAGCCAGCGTTCCTTTGGCTGGTTCTATCTTATATCCTTTTGCTCTGATAAAACTGTAATGGCAAGGATAGTGCTTTCCTGAATCCTGTGAGTTGTTCCAATGAATTATTGAACTTAAACATGGTTTTGGGAAACCCCAAAACTTGAAGTTGGCGTCTTACCCTTGAGTTGGGTTCCCTGTGAGTTCAACCCGACACCACCAGGGGGCAGTGGGGACAGAGTGGAGCTGCCTGGAAGAGCCCCCCTGGAACAGATTAGTGTTCATGCTCCGAATCAGGGGAGCAACCAAGACATCTCATCATTAGCTCATCCCTCTCTCTGCTTTGTCTGAGTTGGAGAAAGAGCCCGTCCACAGCAGAAGGCTAATAAAGATGCAAACACGAGCCCTGACGGTGAGAGCAGGTTCCCCATCACCAGCACTCTTCCCTTGCACTTCTTTAATTCTTCTTTTAAAATATCTATGGAAAGACTGTTTCTAGACTCAGAATGTAATTTAGACCTGAAGATGCCCTCATGATAGAATAAGTCACACGTTGCAAAGACCAATTTGAGTTAATGAAGCCCACACAACAATGTAACATTGCAGCAGACCATCATCAAGGAATTGATTTTGGGGGAGGAATGTCCTGTTTTATCTTTCCTGCATGTCCTGGACTCCTGGCAGAGACATGTGGACAATTCTCTTTTAAGGTATCTGAGCCACGTCCGGGCTCCGGTCATTCTGTGGTCCTTCAAATAACATGGGAGACTGATTACACCCCAAAATCACCACCTCGGAAAATTAATTTCTCATTGTTTGAAAGCAATTTTCCCGGTGTTTCCTTGTCAATTTAGAGCACGCCTAAATTCTCTGTTGGTTTCCTTTCATCTTGATTCATCTGATGGATTCTTCTGAGGGTTCCACTTTGAAAACGTAATTGACCATATACAAAACAAAGGCCATTGATGGCTTTGTGAGAGGGTGTGTATATACAATATGCGACGGGCTAATTGCACTACGTTTTAATTACAATGCTGGATGGCATTATAAATTTGTGTTCAATTAGGCTCAAGCCATCAACTGCTGAATACATTATAAATTTTGTTGAATCAGCCCAACTGATGTTCTAAGCTCCACTGGAATAGCAAGCAAAGATTCGGTCATCAGATAAACTGAACCTCCCCACCTCACCATCCCCATTCAAACTTGTATATGTAGCCATAAAATTGGTTAAATAAAGAAATAACAATCTTGTAATGAAAATGAGCGTGGACATAAAATCAAAACATAAAGTGTATAATAGAGTCCACAGCAGACCCATAATGCTCTCTTCCTGCGATTCTATAAGCCACAGAAAGAGAGAGACCATTCAGGCAAAAATCAGTCCCCTTCTGAAGAAATGAGAAGGAGCAGAAAGGTTCAAATTAGACCTCTGTAAGTCTGACCCACCTAGCTGCAGCAGATCCTTTGAAGGCAGTGCGCTGGTTAGTTCAATATTCTAGCTAGAAAAGAGGATTAAGAATGGGGTGGACATCACTAGCAGTCACCAATCTCCTTATCTCGTCTCCCACACAGCCTGGGCCAAAGGCTGTGTGACCAGATCCGGCCAATGATATAAAAGAAATTGTATGTGTCATTTCCAAGTTCAGACACTGGAGACGAGGCACGATTCTCCAGTCTCTCTTCTTGCCCTGTCTTGGTGATTGACAAAGCCTCCATCAGCCTGGATCCCTGAGTGACGGTGTGGAGAAAACATACGCAGCCTCTCCCCTGGCCCTGCCTCCATGTGCTGGATCTACACCTTGAGCTGGAAAGAAATCTGTGTTGTGTTAAGGCACCAAGATGGGAGGGTTATTTTGTTAATGCACGCAACCTCTCCCATACTGACTAATACGAGAATTTCAGGATAATCAAAATATGGTAGAACTCGGAAAGAACACCAGTTTGGACCCATCAGTTTATTGCATCTCTGCTGAGAGAGTTGGATGAAGGCATTGCAGTCTCCTGGAGAACTTGGGGTTATTTGGGCCCTTAATGGTTAGTGTACAAATCTACGTCTTGGCACCTGTGTTGTCCTGGGCCATAGTTTGGACCTGATCTTCTCAGGTCTTATGTTTAGAAAATGAGCCTAGACTTCACTCACTCACTCATTCATTCATTCATGTATTCTGAACATCAGGCTATGTTAGGGACTGTGTTAGGAGCTGAAGGGGGAGGAATAACCATGACGATAAGAAGAGTTGTTGGGAGCTCGTCACAGGACAGGCACTGTGCCAAATGCTTCATACGCGTTATGAGAACTGGTGCTCACCTTGCTGAACGTGGCAAGTACCATCCTCAACCTCATTTCATGTCAGAGGGTACGGGAACCCAGAGAAGAGGGAACTTGCCCAAAGCATCACCTCCAGGAGGTGATGGAGCCAGAATCTGATCCTGGCCTCTGGACCCCAGAGCCTGTTCCTTAGCCCTGTCCAGTGGCCAGTGGTGGGATGGGAAGACCCCTCCTGCCAGCCCCTCTTTGGCACCGCCCATGTGTTCTTGTGGCTTCCCCTTGTGAGCCCTTCAAAGACTCCCCACTGCTCTTTAGATAACGGCCTACAACCCCGCCCTGGCTTCAAGGCCCTGTGCTCAGGTCCCTGCTTCTGCCATCCCACCCTGCCACACGGACCCTTTCCAGCACTGTGGCTTTTGGGCTGTCTCCTTGACCTCTGTCACTCTGTCCCATCTGTGTGATGCTTCTGTCTACCTGAGGAATCTCCCCTCCTCCAGGACTCAGCTCCAAGCCTGCATCTTCCGTGAAGCCCCCATACCCCTGCTCCTCGACCACAGAAGTGTCCGTTCCTCACAGAGCATCATCATGGTTTACCCCCGATGGGTCACCCAACTGGACTAGAGTTCCTCATGTTTGTTTCCGTGGCCTGGCTCACAATGGGGTTCAGCGCCCGGCTGGTTCAGTGACATCCAAATGCACCTATAGGGGAGCAATCCTGGCAGATCCTGAATGGCAGTCAGCTCCCCACGGGGTGGCCACACCTCGGCAATGGCAGACCCGGCTCTGAGAAGCGACGTCTATATACATCCCTAATCATGGGCCCAGCAGCTCCCTGGAGGCCCCTTCCCCATTAACAGAGAGTAATGGCTGCCTGCAGCTGATTAGGCCCCATTTAATCCTAAATAGCAGTCATTAGAACTCACCATCCTTCGAGGTTAAAGAGGATGCAGCTGAAGGGAGAGTCGAAAAAACCACTCTTTCCATCTGAACTCAGCCCGGTTGCTGGATCTCCACAGCCATGCTGTCTAAACAGAGCCACGGCCTCCCAGGCCCACCCAGGCTCCCGGATCAGGACCTGGTGATGACGCCCGTGGTTTCAAACAGTTCCCCAGGCGGCTTTCCATCTCCACCCACCTCCAAGGCCAAGATGGTAGGGTATTTCCTGGGGGTTATGAAGCTGGAAGGTTCTTCCTAGAGGTGACCATCTCTCCCTGGGGCACCTCTTCTCAACCCGCTGTGCATTTGAATCAGAGACTCTCTGGAGTGGCCCTGGGCATCAGTATTTTTTAAAGTTCCCCGGATGAGTCCAGGGTGCAGGCAGCCTGAGAACAAGTCTGCTCCGGGGCGTCGGGGGGAAGCTGGTGCAGACTTCCAGGCAGGAAGTGGTGGGAGGCTTTGCAAGAGGGTCCTGCTGCCTTCTCCACCCCTCCCCAGCATCCACACATCACAAATGCTGCTGTCAGAGGAAGCGAACAGGACATCTCAAAGTCACAGCAGAGGTCCGGCAGATGCCTTATGCCACTGAGGAGGCGTGTCTGTGGGAGGTCTGTTGATTCCAGGATGTACACACCAGCTGCAGGTTGACTGAGCCTGCTTCTCCTCCTCACCACAACCTCCTGAACTTCAGCCCTGCCTTGTTCTCAAGTCCATCTTCCCTCTTCTGGCTTCGTTGTGACGTAGAGGAAAGACCCTGGACTTGGCGTAAGGATATGTGGCTTTGATTCTTAATGACCAGCCCTGTGATAATGGGGACTTTGCTTACTGGACCTCTCTGAACCTCAATAACCGCATCTGTAAAACGGGGCTCATAATATCTCCCTGGCCAGGCTCAGGCAGGACGCCAAGGGGATCGTGTTGATGAAGGGGCTGGGGAACCACGCAGGACACAACCTTCGTTCACTTATTCACTCAGCAAACATTTGCTGAGCAAGCCCCGCCCACCAGCTACCCAGCTGGCTGCTGGGTGTTGAAAATCTCCAGCACTTGCCGGAAAATCCGTTGACTGGATTCATTGTGAGGTCACCGGGTCCTCCCTCTCCACGGAAAATTATCTGTGGGTCGGCTGGGGAAGACATTCCAGACACAGGCCAGAAAGGTGGGCGTCAAACCTCATGGACCACTTAGAATTCAAGAGGATGAGCGAAGAGTGATTCTCTAGATTTTAAAATTGTCAGAATTTTAGCTGTGACTACTTCTTCCCCCTTTCTTGTCCTCCTTTCAGCCTTTTTAGACTGTTTCTTTCTTTTCCTCTTCTCTTTCATAAATACAGAGACCGTTACCCTGTTATCAGCATTATTTCCCATACACTATTTTCTTTCCGACAATAAACCCCCTCCTTGGCGTCTCCATTTATGAGGCTATTTGCAGTTATTTGCATTCTGACGGCTTAAATCAAATATTTTAAGACCGGTCATGAGAAGAGCAGTAAATCTATGACTAGGCTTCAGCCCAAACAAATAATAAAAAGGGTCTCACGTCAAAGCCATAAACAACGGTGATGTCGGTGGCTCATTAGAGTTCAGGATGCATAATCGTGACGGATAAGTATTTTCATAAACAGGGAAAGGCAATGAGAAACCAAATGTTTGTTTTTCTTGCTTTTATTCAGTCTTTTCTTGTTATTTGGGCCTCATTGTTGTGATTTTAGATGAGTGGTTCTTGGCCTGAGAGGGTTAAGAGGCTGGCTGGTTTGGGTTCATAAATGCAAGCAGAAGTAGAAGGAAAAGAAACGCCATTGTGTGGAACCAATGGGTGAATCAGGGCCATGTCAAAAAACTCCCACGCCATTCCCTTCCTAATATCCCACTCTGTTTTGGGCCAAATTATCCTCTATTTATGGAGATCTGTGACAGCCCACAATTAGCCATGCTGTCACTATTGTGCCTCTGTTTGTGCTGGGGTCTCCCTAGAGGTGTGGACTCAGGGACTGTATTCGTTATCTATGGCTGCATAACAAATTACCCCAAAATGTAGCAGCTTAGAAGAATGAACCTTTATCATCTCACACGATTTCTGTGGGTCAGGAATCGGAGCATGGCTTGGCTGGGTGATTCTGGCTCAGGGGTCTCCCAGGAGGTTCAGCCAAGTTGTCTTTTGGTGCTGAAGTCATCTGAAGGCTCGACCGTGGCTGGAGCATCTGCTGTCACGGGGGATCACTCACGTGGCTGGCAAGTTGAGTGTTGGCTGTGGGTGGAGGCTCAGTTCCTTACCACGTGGACCTCCCCACGGGGCAGCTTGAGTGCCCTCACAACATGGCGGCTGGTTTCCTCCAGAGCGAGTGATTCAAGAGAGCAAGGCAGAAGCCACAATGCCTTTTATGATCTAGTGTCTGAAGTCACACTGTCATTTCTGTAATATCCTATTGGTTACACAGTTCAGCTCTCTTTGGTGCTTGAGGGGACCACACCAGGATGTGGCTATCAGGAGGTGAGAACCATGGGGCCCATCTTGGAGATTGGCCACCACAGACACAGACGATCTTCCCCAAGCTCCCTCTGAACAGGAGAGGACATGCTTTGAAGAGCATCATGTCAAGCCGCAGCAAGGCCTGTTCCCACATTTTCAGGGAGTTTTCTACCAAGAAGGGAAGTTGAGAAAGGCATGGCAAATTGCTTGTGTCTTGCATGCCTTTCAATATCAACTGGAAGTGGCCATCTGAACAATGGGATGAGAAAGATGCTGAGCCCCAATCTGGGCTCAGCAGGAGAGCATGGCAATTGATTAGTGATGTCTGCCCTGGGCACAGGAATGAGGACTGGTGACACGGATGCACCTTTATTACTCTTGCAAAGGCCAGGCTCTGCAGGGAACACAAGAGCAAACAGACATGCTAACGAGGAACGAGCACTGGGTTACTTATATTGCAAAGTGGAGTCACGTTCCCCACTGCCAGACAGCTGTGCAGGTGACCAGCCCCCTGATATTCTGGTCCCTGAAGGTCCCAACTTCACAATCTCCTGAAGTGTAGTTAGAACCAGAAACTTCCCCAGGGGCCATTAAGTCAAGTGTATTTCAAACAGTTTTTGCCTTCAGACCTCTTTTTTAAAAAAAGTCCCCTCCAGGACCACAACATACAAAACAGGTAAAGGTGGAATTGTTCGGATGGAAGTGAAGGTGGGGAGCTTGGAGCTCACCCATTCAGACTCCCCCGGGGATCACCACAGAGGTCCCTGAGGTGCCCCTGCTGGGGTTCCATGGGGCACAGTTTGAAAACCACTGATTTGCCCCATTTCCTCCATTTTGCAGCTGAATCTGAGTCCAAGAGAGAGCAGGGGATTCTCAAGGACAACTTGGGAAGGGGTACCGACTGGGTTTGCGGCGTTGGGTCTCCAGAGGGTCGTTGCTCAAACACAGGTGTTACAGAGGTGGGGGGAGATATGAGGACCCTGGTGTGGCCAGTCCTGTGATGGGCTGACTCTCGTCCCCAGCAGTGGGATCTGACGGACAGGTGGTCTGTGATGGGACTGAAGCTGGAGAGGGCTGGTAGCCAAGGGGACTTCTCTTCCTTCCCTGTCCACCTTCAGCATCCTCGGTGCCTGCGTGTTTGTGTCAAGCACGTCCCAACCCGTAGGACGAAATGGCAGGAGGGATTTTTAAGGCCTAAGGAGACCTTGTTCCCAGCGTGTCACTACCTTCTCTCCCTTCTTCACGAGTTAACCAGCCTTTGGGGCTTCCTCACAGCTTCCGCCCAGGGCTCATTGAGTGGTGATTTGTGGCAAACATTTATGGTTTAATAAAGTGACTTTCCAGTTGCCGTGTTTATCACAACTCAAGCGAGGAGTCTCACTGGGGAAGCATCTGGTGCCGGTGCTGATTAAAGCAAAAACAGTTTCGTGAGCCGTTTTGTCAAGCTCCTTCAGGGCGACGCAACCTCCCCCAGCCCGAAGGTAAGAGAAGAGTGAGGAAGCTCAGGGAGGGGGAGGCTGATGCCCAGAGAGGGGCTCTTGTCGGAAGGGTCTCGATGGGGCAGGGGAGCAGGGTGGGGGGCTCTCTCCGTGCGGTGACTCAGGGAGTGACGCCACATGCCACCTCCTCGAAATAGAAGTGGCCCCACTGTCATGACTACACTATTTGCAGCGCACGTGGAAAACAATTGTGTTTCACAACCACGGGAGCCCCACTGCTGTGGCTTTTGGGGTGTGGGCGCCATTCCAGTGAATGGGGACCCACAACTCTTTGGAAATTAGAAATTTCTGATTGCAAATTGTTATGGGCTGAATTGCACCCCGTCCCCATTCATGTTGAAGTCCTGACCCACAGTAACTCAGAATGTGACTGTCCTTGGAGATGGGGGTTGTTGAAGAGTAGTTAAGTTAAATTGAGGTCATTAGAGTGGGCCCTCATCCCATAGGGCTGGTGTCCTTATAAGAAGAGAAGATGAGGGGCTGGCCCCGTGGCCGAGTGGTTGAGTTCGCGCTCTCCGCTGCAGGCGGCCCAGTGTTTCGTTGGTTCGAATCCTGGGTGCAGACGTGGCACTGCTCATCAAACCACGCTGAGGCAGCGTCCCACATGCCACAACTAGAAGGACCCACAATGAAGAATATACAGCTATGTATCAGGGGGGCTTTGGGGAGAAAAAGGAAAAAAAAAAACTTTAAAAAAAAAAAAAGAAGAGGAGATGAGGACACAGACACCCACAGAGGGAAGACGACGTGAAGACACAGGGAGAAGACAGCCTTTGGCAAGCCAAGGAGAGAGGCCTCAGGAGAAACCAACCCGGCCATGCTTGCTCTCAACTTCCAGCCTCCAGAACTGAGAAAAAATAAATTTCTGTTCTTTAACCAGCCCAGCCTGTGGAATTCTGTCACAGCAGCCGGAGCTGATTAATACACAAGTGACCAGTGGAGATCCTGAAAGCAGCCTGTTTGTTCTCAGAGCTTAATGCACTAATCCAGACCCGATACTTCTCAGAGAATGCCGAGGATGCTCGGGCCAGAAGGGTTCTCTCCCAAGGTCTGAGTGAACAAAGACTTTTATAAGAGCGCTGTTGCCGACAGCACGTTTTCCAGCCCTTGAGGACCCCAGAGGGCTGCTGCTGAGACAAAGCCTTCTTTCTGAGAGGGGTCATGTTCCTCAATCAAGACAGCAGGAGGCTGGAGGAGTATTAATATCTCTTCAAATTCATTCATTCATTCAACAAACACTGATTTAGCACCTAGTGCTATAGCCTGCTAGATTTGATTCTATAGGGATTTCCTCTTCTCAAAGTGTGGCCCTTTCATCTCCTTTTCCAAATTCAGACTCCGGGGCCCCACCCCACAGCTGATGAGTCAGCATCTCTGGGGTGTGGCCTGGGAATCTGCAGTGTGAACACACCGTCTGTGTGATTCTGGTGCAGACAAATGTTAGAAAGCCCGTGCCCTGAGGTATCCCTTCTGCTGGGACGTGGCCAGGGGTGGGCTCACCCCCTCCTGAGGGGGCCTGTCTCATGTGAGTGTGATGTGGCCGTGACAGGGCCGGTGTCCTCTTTATCATGGAGCCGAAACCCGCATTCTTCAGCTTCTACCCTGGGGTCCTGCCTGCCCCTCCCTTCCACTCTTCTCCACGTTTGAGGGGAAGAGGACCCCCTCAGGAGCAGCTGGGGCAGGATGGGAAGGGAAGCCAGCTGGAGGAGGGAGGGGCAGAGAGTTCTAGAAGGAAAGTGTTAGAGGACATCAACGTCTCCATTGCCATGAAGGGAGTGAGGGGGAACGAAGCAGAATATGGGATGATATTTTAAAATCTTGACCTTTGTGCTTTTCTTTTCTGGAGGTCAGGGGCCCGGGGAGAATTAGGATTGTTGAGGCTGGATTTCCAAGAGAAGTTCAGCTTCAACTTCCTGAACAGGAAACAATCCTGGTGAGAGCCACTCATTCATGAGGGACATGTCTGGGTTGGCCAGAGAAGGTTCTAGAAGAGTGCTGTCCAATAGAAGTAGAATGTGGGCCACATTAAAAAAAAGACTGTGTCTAAAATATATGGTACATATATGATAGATGTATCTAAAGGAGATCATTTCACCAGGTAATCAATATGAAAAGTCAGGATGGAGACTTTTACATTATTTTTCTTGTAGCGAATCTTTGGAATCTGGTGAGTATTTGACACTTACAGCACATCTCCATTTGGACGAGCACATGTGGCTGACGGCTACTGTGTTTGACAGCAGAACTCTTGGTAATCACGTGGGAAGGCCAGATACACAGGGCACGGAGTGTCAGCCAGAATATGTGATCAGAGTGAGCAGAGGGGTGACTCACGGCCCTCCCTGCCCCCATGCCCGAGGAGGACACCTTAGGCTGGGGGTGGGGTGGGGTCTGACCGCAGAGGAGGCGGGACAGGGTCAGGTGAGGTAGGCACTCACTTCCGAGGCCCAATTTAAGGGGTGCCCAAAACTCAGCAATGGATAAACAATACTTTAATGCCATATTTTAAAAAATCAAAAGAAATCCATGCTGGACAAGATATCCAAATGATAAAGACCGGATTGGAACCTGCCCGTGCACTCACCGCCCGCAGGTGAACCATCCCCAGTCCGGGCCCCACTGGATCCGTCAGCACCACAGTCTCATGCCTTCCCTCCTTTTCAGGCTGTGGGTCAGATGGCCCACAAGCCTGGCTCTGGGGCTAAATTTGTGACCTAGGCCTTTCCAATTAAAGTCACCATATGCATTAATTATCTACTGCTGCGTAACAAATTACCTCAAACTCTGTGGCTTCGAAGAATGAACAAAAATCATTATCTCACGGGTTCTGTAGGTCAGGAATTCCGGAGCGGCCTAGCTGGGTGGTTCTGGTTTAGAATCTCTCCTGAGGTTGCAGACAGGCGGTCAGCCAGGCCTGCTGTCATCCAAGGGCTTGACTGGGGCTGCAGGAGCCACTTCCAAGAGGGTTCACTCATGTGCTCGGTGCTGGCAGTTGGTGGGAGGCCTCAGTTCTTCCCAACAAGGGCTGCTCCACAGGGCTGCTTGAGCGTTCTTGATACATGGCGTCTGGCTTCGCCCAGGGTGGGAGATCTAAGACAACAAGGGGAAATCACAACGTCCTTTATGACCTGGCCTCAGAAGTCATGCTCCGTCATTTCTGCAGCATCCTCTTGGTGACACAGATCTGCCTTGTTGTGCAAGAAAGGACTACATGGTACAAAGGTGAGGATATTGGGAGGCGAGAGAGATTGGGAGCCATCTTAGAAGCTGGCTACTACCCTGGTTTAGTTTCAGGAATGCATGTGTGGCCCATGTTAGTTCCAGAACTTTCTTTGAAATCTCTTGGAAAGAGATGGTCTTCTTTGCAGCGAGGCTGATAACTAGGTAGACATTGCATGACATTGACCCGAGGGGGCTTCCTCGTGCCCTGCCAGTCCGTATATGTTGATTTAAGATATTTTTTCTGACTATAAAAATAATATATATTCTCTATAGAAATATTTAAAGATTATTCCTAATCTTGCTACTTTGAGGAAACCTTTGCTCACATCTTGATGTATTTCTTCCTTTTTTTCTCTTGGTTTCTGTCTGTCCGTGTCTGTCTGGCTTTCTCTTTTCCCACCGCCCCCTGCCCATTGTCCTTTTTATAGCAAGACATTGAAGCTGATCTGTGACTACAGATCTTCTGGGGCATAGAACTAAAAATAAAAGCGAATGAGTCACGGTATCTCCAGGCTCCGGTTCCCCAGGAGCCTGGATGGTTGGGGCCTTGGGGCTGTCTCAGTGGTGACTCCTGAAGAGCCAGGGGGATCCGGGACCACTGCTTCCCCTGGGGCTCGCGGGACACCGCTGGGGCCTTCAGCCTCTGTTGGGGTCAGTGTTATAGCCCCGAGGCCCCACCCAGCATTATGACTTGTGTGGGGGGGGCACTACCTGCCTGGGAGCCCTCAGCCAGCTGGCTGTGGGTCTGCGGCACTGAGAACACAGTGAATCCCAGGCCCTGAGCAGGCTGGCCTCCAAGGAGGTGGGGCCCATGTTTGGCATTTCTGCACTCACTTCTAAGGCTTGGTCTCTTCTCTGGGGTCAGCTAAATGGGGAGGTCCCTGGACCAAACTCCAATCGTCTCTGATGGCAGCAGGATTGACAGAATTGCGGTTGGACCGACTCTCCTGACCTGGTACCTGGCCACCCTGGTGATTCTGGTCTCTTGGCTCCATGCTCCCATAACCGTGTGGTCTGATGGCACTCCTCGCTGGGGCCAGGCAAAGTCGGGTGCCACCCTCCCACACCCAGCCCCTCGCCAACAAACCCTCTTGCCCTGCTGGGGAGAGAACAAGCAGAGGGAGGGGCCTGTCTGACTGACGTGGCGCCCAGGGCTCCTGGTGTGGCCAGCTGCCCACCTGATGCCAGCCTCTGCCCAGCTGCTCTCCCCTCTCCTCCTCCTCCTCCCCTTCCTTCACTTTTGGGGCCCACAGCCCTTCAGGCCCCACTAGCTTGTGTCCACACCCGCATCACGGCCTCCCCGTCACCCCCAGTCCTTCCTGACCCTCCAGCTCTCTTCCAGGAGCCCTCATCACTGGCTGCCATGATCATTTTTAGGGTGATCATTTATAGGGTGGGCCCCTAGATAGCTTCAGGATGGGGGCTAGTCACCAGAAAGACCAAACGTTGGACCAGAGGGTGGGAACTTCCAGCCCCAGCCCCTCAACCTCTGGGCTGGAGATGGAGTTATAAAAATGTGAAGGAGAATTGGGGAACTTTCCAGTGGGTGGACACATGAGGAGCTGGACGGGTGACATGCCCGGAGAGAGCACGGAATCTCTGCACCCCTCCCGCAGGCCTTGCCCTCGGCCTCTCTTCCATCGGCCGGTCCTGAGTCGCATCCTTTATGATAAACCAGTAAACGAAAGGAAAGTGTTTTCCCGAGTTCTGCGAGTTGTTGTAGTGAATTATCGAACCTGAGGAGGAGGTTGTGGGAACGCGCAAATTTATAGCCAGTCGGCCACAAGCACAGGTGGCCCCCCAGACTTGCGACGAGTGTGTGAAGTCGGGGTCGTAGTGTGATTCTGAGCCCCTAACCCCGGGGGGTCTGTGCGAACCCCAGGAGCCAGTGTCAGTATAGGACTGAATTGTAGGACACCCAGCTGTGTGTGGAAAGTCAGGGAATCGGTTGATATCAGAAAAGATATCATGTTTTTGGTGTCAGGAAGAAAAAAAGACATCAGACAGTCCTAGCAAACTAGCACCTTCGGAAACGGATCGGAGAGCAGCCGGGAGATGTGGGGGCTTCCGACAGGAGCGATCCGCCCCTCTCCCGCTCTCTACCGCTCACAGGGCTGCGCTCCTGGGTCTCCCTGGGAGGGGCCAGGGCCATTGCACTGACAGAGGTGGCATCAGGGCGTGTGAGTGTCAGAGCTGGAGGCCCTGAGGCTTCATTAGGGCAATTTATGGCATCAGTGGGGCTGGCAGCCCCGCCATGCAGGTGTTGCCTTCTTTCTTTTGTCGTTGATGAGATTCTGATGCTAATCTACTGAATGTGTCTCACGCTGCACATATTTGGAAACTGGCTTTTTCTGTTGCTCATTTAGAGGAGAACGAAGCATTCCTTGGAACATAGGTTGCAATTATTAAGTCGCAGCCAAGGAAACACGGCCAATATCTTGAGCTTGCAAGGAAGCGGGAGCTAAGCTATTAATTTGGAGTCCAGCGCATCAAGGCTGTTGGTAACCTTACCCCTCCATTCTCGCCATAAGATCGCATTCCAGCTCTGGTGGGGATCCATTTTGCATCCCAATAATTCTTGGCTCTGTCGAAATAATGATACACCGCCCCCCAACACACATCTCGGCATGGGTTCTGGACAGAAAAAGCAGAGACATTTCTGCTCTCAAATTCTTCCCTGGAGCTAAGGAGGCCAGCATTCATCACGAAGTACACAGAATTTGTTTCCTTAAAAAAATTATTTGGGGCCAGCCTAGTGGCATAGTGGTTAGGTTTGTGCACTCTGCTTTGGAGGCCCAGGTTTGAAGGTTTGGGTCCTGGACGCGGATCTACACCACTCGTCGGCCATGCTGAGGCAGCGACCCACATACGAAATAGAGGAAGATTGGCATGGATGTCAGCTCAGGGCAAATCTTCTTCACCAAAAGAAAAATTGTTCGCCTCCCTTCTGATTCATTCAAAGAAAGTGCTTGTCTGCCAAAGGAGAGAATGAGAGACAGAGGATGCAAAACAGAAGGAGGAAAGGAAGGAGGCGGGGAAGAAGGGAGGGAGGAAGAGAGGGAAAAAAGTGGCTGAATGCTCCATGCTCCATTGTGGCTGAGAGTATGGGTTCTGACATGACACAGCTGGATGAGGGGAGCAGCCAGAGGCCCCCGGGAGCTGCCCCATGTCCTGTGACATCTCAGCGTCTCAGTGTCCTCATGTATGAAATGCGAGTTACCCAGTCTGTTTCAGAGGATTGTTACAGGGCTTAAACTAGGAAAGAAACAAGAAAACAAGCAATTCAATAAAAAAAATAGGCAAAAGATTTGAAGAGACTCTTCACCGAGGAAGGACCCGGATGGTCGATAAGCATGTGAAAAGATGCTCCTCATCATTAGTCATTAGGGAAATGCAAACTAAAACCACAGGAGATATGATTACACACCCATTAGAATGGCTAAAATTAAAAAATAAAATAAAAGAGAGAGAGAGAGAGAGACGGACAGCACTGAATGCTGGCGAGGATGTGAAGCAACTGGAACTCTCGTTCACTGATGGTGCCCAATGGTACGTCACTGTAGAGGACAGTTTGGTGGCTTCTTAAAAAGTTAAACCTGGGCTTTGTCACCCTCCGTGCTCTCGACACTTGGGCCGACAGTTCTCTGTTGTGGAGCCTGTCGTGTGCACTGTGAGATGCTTAGCAGCACTGCCCTCCCACCTCCAGGTGTGACAACCAAAGATGACCCCAGCATCGCAGAACGTCCCCAGAGAGTCACGATTGGCCCCAGGCGAGAACCACTAAGTTAACGGTACTTAGCATCCATCCGATGCAGCCACCCCCTTCCTGGGCTTCTCTCCAAGAGAAACAAAAACTTCTGTCTACACCAGGACCCGTACTCTGATCCCCACAGCAGCTCTAGTCTTCAGTGGCTCAAACTGGAATCAACTCAAATGTCCTCCAGCCAAGGAACGGATAAACAAAGTGTGGTCCATACATATGGCTGCGTATGGATGAGGCATGGTGGAAGCAGCAGGGCGCAAAAGGCAACATGTTGTATGATTCTATTTGTATTACAATCTAGAAAAGGCAAAACTCTCTGGATGGAGAACACATCCCTGGTTGCCAGGACAGAGGAGGGGAGGGGTCGATTCCAAAGGGGCTGGAGGAAATTGCTTAGCATGACGGAGATGTTCTGTATCTTGACTGTGGTAGCTCCCACCGTAGGCGTGTGTCAGAGACAGAGAGAGAAAGAGTGGAAGAAAGATTGAAAATCACATGCCCCAGTGGCCAGGTGGCGGACACTGGGCAAATGGAAGCTTTCTTCATCATCACTGTCCTCAAAACAGAGACAAGACAGGGACAGCTGGGGAAGTGCAGTGACCTGAGGAGGCCCAGCATTAGGCTCCGGTTTAGGGTGGGGGGCTGGGGGACCCACCTGGGGAGGTCAGCATCTCAAAAACTGAGGATGAGCACCACACTCCCAAAACTCTCCTGCCATCATGCATCAAGGAGGCACCTTCTGGAAGGTGAATGCTGGGGTCTGGGGAACCCTTGGAGATCTGAGTCCTCTACTCCCCACAGATTCAGATGGGAAAACCTGGGGGGTCCTTGTCCTGAGCAAGAACGGCCACAGCCCAAAGGCCCACCAGACGCTGCATCTCCTTTCCTCCCACCACATCCGGGGCTCAGATTTCTGTTCCAGAGGGAGGGGTGGGGGTGGTCTTACTTGCTTGCGCTCCCCACCCCATGGTGAGGCCGCCGAGGACAGGAGACCCAGGTACTCACCTCTGTGCCTCCTGGTGCTTGGTACAAGGCGGGGGTCACACAGGAGATGGAAGCCCAAAGAAAGCTCCATTCCCCACCCACTTGATGATTGAAGAAATGAACGTGCAAATAACTTAATCAATAAATGAAGGGAGTGTCAACTCTATTGATGAAATCTTCGCTTAGCTCTGCTGGAGACGCCTCAAAAACCCAGGCAAGCTGATGGGGGGGGACCCCAAGGAAGCAAAGCCCTCGTGGCCTCCCACTTCTGATCCTTGGCTTGGCTGTCACATAGTCATATTCATTGTGGGCTTCCCAGCCCAGCGACCCACCACCCTTTAGATCACAGGTTCTCTTCCTTGGTCTGTGTGGACGGGTGCTGGGGACCGAGCAGAGGGGGGTCCAGGCAAGGCCCTCCCCAGGGAGTGGACCGTCTCTGGCACGAGGCCGCTCTCCATCAATGCAAGCGCTCACCTTGTTACTGTTTGAAGGCACAGTTCAGGGAGCCCCCCAGCACACCTGTTTTACCTGGGGCACATGAGGCTTTAAGGGGATCAATTTCCCAGATTGTTGTCAGCATGAGAAGGCAGCTGCCACCAAGATTCCCTTACCAGGGGCCGGGCCGGTGGTACAGTGGTTGAGTGCGCAGGTTCCGCTTTGGCGGCCCAGGGTTCGCCAGTTTGGATCCCGGGTGCAGACATGGCACTGCTTGGCAAGCCATGCTGTGGTAGGCGTCCCACATACAAAGTGGAGGAAGATGGGCACAGATGTGATCTCAGGGCCAGTCTTCCTCAGCAAAAAGAGGAGGAGGATTGGCAGCAGATGTTAGCTCAGGGATAATCTTCCTCAAAAAAAAAAAGAAAACAAAAAAAGTAGGAGAAAAATTGATGCTGAATTCTGGCTCCTCGCGACAAGAGTAACACCCAGCCATGGATTCATGAACCAACTGCGGGAAAAAGACAGCTCCATCTATCTCATTAAGAGATGCAATTCTAACCAAATTTTATTTTTATGCCTAATAATTATTTATAAAAATGTGTAATGAATTGGTTTTGACAAATTGAGTACCCATAATTGCACTGTTAGCTCAGACCAGAAAAATTTTTTTAACTCCAGAGTTTTATGGTCACAGGTAATTAAAAAATGTAATTTTAATTTATAGACTTTTTGTTGAGAGAATTATGATGGGTGATTAATAAAATCAGGCATAAAAATATATTACATTAGAATACGATTCTGCGGGGGAAATGGAATGGAAATAAGAGTCCAAGGAGAGATGCGAGAGTTACGAAGTTTTTGATTATTAAGAAAAGAGCTCGTTCGTGTATCTTTTAAACGAATGATGGTGGATATCAAGTTTCTACGGCATTTAGATGTCGTCGGACGCATTTAAAAGAGTGATATAACAGTTTCATTTTTAAAACCTCAATATGTACAATGCGTAAGAAATTTTACCCTTTGCAACTGTTTAAATGTATGAGGAATTTTAGATGTCGATTAAAAATATGTGAGGATGCAAAGTGTCCCAAATTCTTTGTGGTGGTGGGGGAAGGTACATAAGCGAATAATATTTAATAATAATAATAATAATCCTCAGAGAAACATCCAAAATCTTGCCTTGAGACCATTAACTCTTTTTTTGCAAAAAGTGCTAACAACGGTCAGCAATCTCACTTCCAGGCCACAGCTACTAGAAGAAGCAAAAAAAAAAAAAAATTGAGGAAAGCAAGGCAAATGGGCTGTCTGCCTGCAGAAGGCACACCAACAGGTGAAAACAATAGCCCCCCCCTGGTAAAATCAGACCCCGTGTGTCACATGCATCTGGCTTTTTTGGCATAGGGTGGACATCTCGCCCCCTTTGCCCCTCTCGGGCTGGTCCAAGGACATGTGCGCACAGCAAGAATCATGCGGCCACCATCACTGCGTCAGCTCCAAAGGGCTGAGCTACAGTCCCAAGATGCTGCTGGGGAATACGTAACACATTCCAGAAACGTTTCCATAAAGGGTCTAAACGCATAGCTAGGCCTTTAAAAGGGCAGGTTCAGTTCTCCAGAAAAAGTTGACTCCCACAAATGCCAGTCGACAAGCTTCGCTCGACAGCTTCCTGCCGGGCAGCCTGGGGGGTGTGTATGTGAGGTGGCCCCTCCGTCTCCGGGGGGCTGCGAGGAGCAGGCTCCCCCTGACAGTGGTCGGGCTTCCAGCCCCAAGGACATGGGGCTCCTGAGACTAGCCTGTGGAAGAAGGTGATGGGGAAAATTCAGAGCATGGCTTCCGGGGCCAGGACACAGTGTCTAAGCCGTTTACGTGCATTAACTCAAAGAATCCTTGTTACTAGTTTATCAGGCAGTGTGGTAGGCTGGTAACGGCCACCCCGAAATACCAGGTCCTGATCCCTGGAACCCATAACTGTTACCTCATACGGAAAAAGGGTCTTTGTGATTAAGGATATTGAGATGGGGGAGATTATCGTGAATTATCTGGTGGGCCCTAAATACACTCACAAGTGTCCTCGTGAGTAGGAGGCAGAGGCAGGTCTGACACAGGTGGAAGAGAAGGTGCGTGAAGTCAGAGGCAAAGATTAACCAGAGAATACCAGCCACCGGAAGCTGGGAGAGGCGAGGAACGGATTCTCCCCCAGTGCCTGGGGGAGCGCAGGTCTGCCCAAACTGTGAGTTTGGCCAATGATATTGATGCCTGACTTCTGGCCCACAGAACTGTGAGAGAGGAAGATTCTGTTGTTTCGGGTTTTCTTTTTTTCTTTTTTCTTTCTTTCTTTTTTTTTTTTTTGCTGAGGAAGATTAGCCCTGAGCTAACATCTGTGCTGATCTTCCTCTATTTTTCATGTGGGTCACCAGCACAGCATGGCTGACCAGTGGTGTAGGTTCTCGCCAGGATCCGAACCTCTGAACCCAGACTGCTGAGGTAGAGTGCAATGGACCTAACCATTACACCAGGGGCTGGCTGCTGTTTTAAGCTGCCAAGCTTGTAATTTGTTACAGCAGCCACAGGAAACTAATAGACTCCCTGAGATGCATCTCTGACTCAGCGTCTGCCACCAGGGGTACCAGCCTCTGACAGCAGGCATGGGTCCCAGGCGCATGGGTCTTGATGGATGTATTCCACATTTGTTACAGCAACCCCAGGAAACCAATACAGCTAGGTGCCCTTATTACCTGCTTTTTCCAGACAAAGAATCCGAGGCTCAGAAAGGCTAGCGTCAGGGCCGACGCTCCCCACCCACCAGGGAGGGTTCAGCGTCCTCCCACAGCAGCTGCCCAAGATACGCAGGCCAGGCTGGCAGTAGAGGACCCTTCTGTTCCAGGAGGCGCACATGGCCTCAGGCCTCCTTGCAAGGGCAGATCAGCAGGTGTGGACGTGGAGCAAAGGCCACAGCTGTCAGCCCCACCGCGCACCAGGGCCCCGGGACGTCGCCAGGCTGTGGGCGCCACGAGACCTCACCTTCAGGGCCTGTCTGAAAACACAGGGAGAACCCTTTCCACGCACTCAGTGCAAAAATCTTTCTCCTGAGGACCCAGCTCGGATTGGTTCAATGAATTGGACAGGTGATAGTGATGTGGATTAAGGCTGCCCCAGCTAGAGAAGCCCAAGGTGACCTGGCCTACATGCCAAACTATACGATCCAGTGGACTTTTTTTATGGTATGAATTAGGACCGCCCCAGGGAGAGAAGCCCAGGGCATCCTCACCTACATGCCGATCTATATGGCCAGATTCGTATCTAAAGTTATATGACCGCACACTAACCAGACCCCATCTGCACTGAAATCATTTAATGACTTTTTACATCATCTTTTCTTTTCTCCAGTAAAAATAAGTCACGTACCCATGCCTTATAAAATTAGCCCTAACCCTCAACTCGGGGCAGCAGCAGGAGCTCTGACTGCCCGTGGGTCCTGTCCCCACGCACCAGCTCTGCCTGCCCATGGGTCCTGTCCCCATGCCAGCGGGGGCAGCAGCAGCTGCTCTGCCTGCCCATGGGCCCTGTCCCCATGCCAGCGGGGGCAGCAGAAGCGGCAGCAGCAGGAGCTCTGCCTGCCCATGGGTCCTGTCCCCATGCTATTCCACACTATTCTCTAAATAAAAGAGCACTACTGCCAGATCTTGAGAGTCTAAGAAATCTTTCTTTCGACTCCTCGGCTCACCGACCCCGCATCAATATGTCCCAAATAGGGACAAGCCTTTTAGTCGAAAGCACGTCCCTTCTGCAGTGGGGCTTGCAGGGGGAACAGCGCATCTCGACCTACGAGCAGTTCTGTTACAGCCACAGCTCCAACAGATGCAAGACCCACTTATAAAACACAGCGGCAAGACCTAGGACAAACAATTTAATATACAAAACCATGGTGGCCGGGGAAGGAGTCGGCCCGAGAGCCACACAGAGGGGCCGAATGGAGGCACAGAACAGTGAATACTCCCAGCGGCTGAGAAGGGCTGGAAAGGGCAGAGAGCAGTACCTGAAAAGAAGCCTGGACATTGGTAAAACGTGGCCTCGGCAGGGCCGGGGGTTAGCGTTGTAGAGAAATCATCGCGAAGGTGGGTGAGCAACCTTAAGACCACCGAGTCCTCAAGCTGCCCATGGACATTTTTTTATTTGCTGCTTAATAAACAGAAAATATCAGGCAGAGTGTTTTCTTCCTTTGGGGGAAAAAAAATCACATTTTTTCCCCCAGAAAAAAACTTTTTTGTTGATCAGATATTCTAGCCATTAAAAAATTAGCTTCTGAACTTGGTTAAAAAGTTATTACTAGTCTGCGAACTTCATTGCATCTTAAATGGAAAAAACCCTTTTTGTTAAGGGAAATTTCAAATACAAAGAAAAATAGAGAAAACCCTCAAGTCCCCTCTCTTAGCTTCAGTAAGCAGCCAGCTCATGCCCACTCTTGCTTCCTCTCCCCCCCGACATGCTACACCCGTCTCCCCGCTGGACTGTCTGGATGTGAACTCCAGATATGATCTTTCATCTGTAAATATTTCGGTATGTGTCGCTAAAAGAGAAAGACTTGTTTTTAAAAAACCTAACCACACTATCATTATCACACTTAAAAAATTCACTCTAAGTTCCTCATGTCATCAAATACCTTCAGTGTTCCAATTTCTCATTTCCCCAATTGTCTTATCACTGTGTTATATTTTTCACAGACTGAATCAGGATCCAGATAAAGTCCACACATTGCAACTGGATCGTACCTAAGTCTCTTGTCTTCTGGATCTCACTCTTTATTTTTTCCTCCCTTTGTGATTTATTCGTCAAAGAAACTGGGTTGCTGGTTCTGTTGGGTTCTCCACAGCCTGGATGTTGCCGAGTGCAGAATCTGTGGTGTCCTGTAGCCTGCTCCTCTGTCACCTGTATTTAATCTAATCAGGTGAGTCTAAAGATCTGTCAGACACTGGTTGAGCTTTTGGCAAGATTGATTCACGGGTGACAGTGTGTCCTCCCACTGGGGACACGTTTTACGTTTGATGGCCTCTTTTTTGGCTCGCGTCATTGCTTAGTTTGCAATATGGCGGTACTCTAAATCTGTGCTTTCTAGACTCTAAATCTATTCATTTCTTAGCTGGAAGATTTCTACAAAGAGGAAACGCCCTATTTGGTTATTCCGAGGAAGCCTTTCTTCAGAAAAGAAAGGAGGAATTCTTGATTTTTTTTCCGCCTTTATTTCCCCATTTTCAAAATCAGTAGTTATTCCAATCTATCAGCTGTTTTTCTCACTGTTGCCGAAATTGCCCTCTCTTGAGAAAGAAGGTATTTAATGAGGATCTTGGAAGAAAACACAAACCAAAGGGACCAGCCAGGCTGGGTTTGGCAGAAAGACCCCTTGATTCGGGTTTCCATTCTTCTCACGAAGACTGAATATTTCAAAAGTCAGCTTAATCTAAGTTGTTAGTGGTGTGTTGAACACTCTCGGGGCAGAAGTCCCAAAGATTGAAATGCCATAAATGCTCGATCCTAGTTCTGGACCAACTGCAGAATAAAGCAACTCACCTTTTATACTATAATTACCCTGTTGTATTCAATTCAGTAACTCCTGGCTCTTCTTTCAACTGCTACACGAAAGTATGCACGTGGATTTATTTGATACGTAAATTACACCTTTGTAGTGAAAATGATCACTAAAGTAACATACAACTCTGACAAGAAAGCTGCTTTAATTCCATCACAAAGAACAGGATTCTTTTGCCACATCTTACAATTCAGAAACCCGGATTTTAGGCTGACCCTGTTAATTTTGCAGCTTGAATCTAACTAGAACACAAAAGTCATTTCCTGAATTTGGAAATGCTATCAACTTAAAGTGAGAAGCAGCTGTTCATATCTTTCATGCATTCTCTTTGCCATGTGACAAAATCATTCTTCAGTAATTACTGTGACATCGATCTGTTGATTTAATTTAAATGCTTAACTACATTTTCCTTCTCGAAATAGATGGGACCACACGAAGTGTTTCTTTCCATGAAGTCCTGTACATGATGTGATTAATTTCCTGCCTTGATATGAAACACAAATCTCAGCTATTAATAACCCAGTGACATGGGAAAGATATCGCTAATGACTGTGTGAAATTGCCCTGAAGATTTTATTTCTGAGAAATCCTCGTTTCTGGCCTGAAAGCGTTGGCCAGATCCCCCAAAACACAATTCAGTAAAAGTATTTCATTTCATGGCAGACCATTAAAGGATATTTCTCACACTCCCAATTATTTGTAATTTTGATGTGGCGTGTGGAGTATTCCGGTAAAAAGAAATCAGCTCTTTCCTTTAGTTTGCAATGCTTAATGTAAGTGATAAACTTCGACTCCAGTTTATTATGGAACGGCTAATGAGTGCGCGTCTGAGAGCCACTGAGATGGATGATTGCTACATTATGCAAAAATTAGTCTTTTCCTACTTAAAATAGCATCTGGTTTGGGATTTTTAAATACATTTGAAAAGGAAGCTCAGATCTAGTAAGGTCTGTAGTTCTTTCTAACTGTAATAACCTTTCAGCTAAACAGATTTGTACTTGTTTATGTGTATTTGATATAAGGTTGGCTTGTTGACTTTCTGTCTCCTAAGGTTGTTCTGGAAAAGGTGTGATATTCTAACGGCAGCATTTTTCTAAAAATTCCTGTATCCTGTCTAATTCTCAAACATGCGATGTATGGCAAATTACATATATAATTTTTATTTCGAGACTCAGTCACCTTTGTTGGTAAGTAGCTGTGAGCTGTGGCTTCTTCTATGAAGGTGTGGCTGGGCAGGCAACAGGCCCAGACTCCACGGATTAATTCTCCAACCACTGATCAACTGATTTGATCTACCACGAAAGACGGAAGACACGAATGTCGTGAGGAATGGAGACCCGACCATGTGGCAGCGTCCCACGCAGCCCCTACCTCTGCCAGCTGAGTGCCTGAGTCATTAGGCACCTGTTGGCCCACTGGGTGCATCGCCTGTGATGCGGGGTCAGTGAGCCGAGGAGTCGAAAGAAAGATTTCTTGGACTCTCAAGGTCTGGCAGTGGTGCTCTTTTATTTAGAGAATAGTACAGAATAGCATGGGGACAGGACCCATGGGCAGTGAAGAGCTGTTGCTGCTGCTGCATGGGGACAGGACCCATGGGCAGTCAGAGCTCCTGCTGCTGCCCCGAGTTGAGGGTTAGGGCTAAATTTATAAGGCATGGGTACGTGACTTATTTTTACTGGAAAAAGAAAAGATGATGTAAAAAGTCATTAAATGATTTCAGTGCAGATGGGGTCTGGTTATTGTGCGGTCATATAACTTTAGATACGAATCTGGCCATATAGATCGGCATGTAGGTGAGGATGCCCTGGGCTTCTCTCCCTGGGGCAGCCCTAATTCATACCATAAAAATCCACCGGGTCATATAGTTCGGCATGTAGGCCAGGTCACCTTGGGCTTCTCTACCTGGGGCAGCCTTAATCCACATCAGCCTGCAGTGCTGTTCTTAGCATCTGTTGGTGAAACAGGTGGCACCCCCTGTCCCCAGCATCCATCTGTGGGGAGGCTCCACCGAATCCCCTTGGGAGCTGAGCTGCGTGTCTCTGGGCAGCCAGGTCTGGCTAGCAAGCCACTGGGGTGCTTGGTGAGGGTGGTGCCGTCCTCCAGCTCCATCCACAGCCCGTCAGCATCTCCACCTTTGGGCCACATGCCCCTGGATGCTGGGCTATGCAAGAAAGGGGACCAGCTCCTCTGTCCCCGTGTTTTATTTTCTCCTCTGATTTGAGGGATGATGGGAAAAAAAGACGACAAAAGATGACTTCAAGAGAGTTTGTCCAATATGTGCAAAGAATGACTAATTCTCCACCCACGATAAAGAGTAACATGAGGGCTCTCATTCTCCCGAAAAAAATCAAAATTCCAAATATCCCGATCATTAGATAATTATGTGGCCTAAGCTCATTTTAAGGTGCACATCTAGTTTAGACGTTTTAATTAGACAAGTGACATACTTGGTATCATTTAAAATATTAACGTTTATAAGCAGGTGAGGAAATTTAGTTATTGTATATAACAGGTTGGGGGTGTTTCATCTTATTCATGAGGGGATGTACATGGCCTCCTGACAGCCTGGAGAATTCATGGCAACAGTAAAGGATTTAGTGTAGATAAATTTTTTGGAAAATCTTTTCTGATGTTAACAGTAGGGGAAGCTGGGTAAAGAGAATTCAGGAACTCTTTGTAGTAACTTTGCAACTTTTCTCTAAGTCTACAATTACTCAAAAATAAAAAGTTAATTTAAAAAAGAGATTATTCTGCATCCCCACTAGAATGGCTAAAATTAAAAGGAGTGGGCCAGTCCCGGTGACCTAGCGGTTAAGTTCAGCACAGTCAGCTTCGGAAGACTGGATATGGTTCCCAGGTGTGGACCTGCACTGTTCTGTCAGCAGCCATGCTGTGCTGGCGGTCCACATACTAAAAAATAGAGGAAGATTGGCACAGATGTTAGCTCATGGCAAATCTTCCTCAGCAAAAAAAAAGAAAAAAGAAAAAAGGAGGAACAATACCAAATGCTAACAAGGATGCATCACAACTAGAAATTTCACACCACCTTGGTGGGAAGGTCAACTGGTATACCACTTTGGGAAAGAGTTTGGCAGTATCTGCTGAAGTCGTCAATGCTATATGACCCAGTGATTCCAATCCTGGGTGTATTTCCAATAAGAAGTGCTTATGTACATGAGAGTCCATAGCAGGATTATTCTTAATAGCCTGTTGTGGACTGAATTATGTCCCCTCTGCCAAATTCATGGGCTGAGGCCCTAACCCCAGACTGACTCTATTTGGAGATAGGAGGTAATTTAAGTGAAATGAGGTCAAAAGAGTGGGACCCTAGTCCAACATAGCTGATGTCTTGAAGAACAGGAGGAGACGCCAGGAATGCATGAACAGCCCAACAAGCCCGTCTGCAAGCCAAGAGGGAGCGGCCAGGAGAAACCAACCCTGCCAACGCTTCCATCCTGGACTTCTAGCCTTCAGACCTGAGAGAAAATAAACTTCTGTTGTTGAAGCTGTGTGGTACTTTGTTACAGCAGCCAGAGTAAACTCGTATATAGCCCAAACGTGAAACAACCCGAATGCCCAGCAAGACCAGAACGGATACGCGAATTGCATTACGTTCATGCAACGGAATATTACGTAGGAATAAAAAAGAACTATTGAGATGTATGACATCAGGGATGAATCTAAAAATATATTGAGTGCAAGAAACCAGAAATACTGTCAACTTTCACTCATGTGAAGTTTAAAACCAGGGAAGATAATCTTAGGCAAAAGAGGTCAGTATGGTGGTTACCTTTGGGAATTCTGACTGGGAAGGGCCGTGGGGGTCTCTTTGGGGTGACATGATGCTCGACGTCTTGGTCTGGTGGCAGTTCCGTGGGACACGAGCATAAAGATTCCTTGATCTGTGCACTTAGATCTGTCCACCTTATCAAAAGTTACACCTCGATAAAAAAGTGGGAAGAAAGGAGAGAAAGAAAGAGGGAAGGGAGGGGGGAAGAAATAGCTGGGGCTCTGTGAGAACCAAACCTCAAGAATGTTGCATCTCGTGTCCAAGGGGTCAGCTTTACATGTTCCGTGGACACGATGAGTCCTCTGCTCTTGGAGTCCCCTGCCTCTCGACAGAGCACCTCATGACAGCACTTTGCACTTGCAAAACTTGAAAAGAAAGGAATTAAAATATCAAGCCCGTAGAAATGAGTATTTAAAACACGAAGTGCACCCAAACATCAGTCTGAGTTTGAAAATCAAGCCCGACTTTCTCGAACATCGGTGTTAAGAGCTTGGGTAGCTCCGTTTCATGAAAGGGCGGTTTAAATATTGCATGCCGGGCCCCATCTCCTCGGGATTCGCCGCGGCTGTGTTTCATCTTCCGCCTCCATCAAAGGCAGGACCCCTTCATCACGGATTCCGGGAGTGCGGGTTGTCGGCCCCCTGGGGGCCAGCCCACGGAATTAGCATTTTCCACACGCAGCTGATGAAATGTGGAATAAAGTAAGGCAGACGTGGTGAAGAGAGGAATGAGGGCTGCAGCCAACAAGCGCTGTGACTTTGTGGGAGAGGATGGTCCCTGTGGTGGGGGCAGCCCGGGGGGGCTTCCTGGAGGAGGTGGAGATAGAGATGGAACTCTATATAATATTAATAATAATAATAAGGTGTTAGTTTGAATTTCGCCTAGAAGCAGGCTTTGAGACAAGGATTCAAGTGCACCTAGTTTATCTAGAAGGCACAGGGAATACCGACAGAAGAGGAGGGAAGAGAAGGCAGCCAATAAAAGGCGTGATGACAAGCCAGGCTTCACTGTGGACAGTTGGAGCTTCATCCCACTGGGGACTCTGGGAAGCGCCATGGGACAGGCGCCTGGAGCTACCCCACCCAAGTGTGAGAGAGCTGGGTGTTTATCCGCGGTTGGCTGAGGGGATGGCTTTCTCCGCCTGCACATGCATCCTGCCGTGAGCACGGTCAGAGCAGCCTTTGCTGCCAGGAAAGCCACAGGCGAGGGATGCAGATGGTCCTGGTGGAAGGATGCAGGTGGAAGGGGCCGGGTGCAGGATGGCTTGCACCCATGGCTGTCGTGCATCGTGTGCTCATCATGGACCAGGCCCTGGGCTAAGCGCCTCACTGGTACTTCCTGTTTCATCCTGGCAGCACCCCACATGGAGGCGTTGGGGGGGAAACTGGGTTCCAGAGAGGGTGAGGAATGGGCCCAGGTTGGAACGTTGGGATCCACCCCAAGTCTCTGTAAGCTACAGGCTCGAACCACTGAACATACCGACCGGTGTGAGCCAGCCTCGCTCCATCCTCCATCTCAACCCACAGATGCTCCCCTCATCTCACCTGAAATGTCCAGGCTGGATTTTGAGTCTGATTGACGAAAAGGTGGTCTACATCTAAAAGAAGAAACACACTCTTGGGACTTGAAAAAATCGGTGGCAGAAAAGGTGGAAACGACCCAAGTGTCCACCGATGGATGAATGGAATAAACACAGTGTGGTATCCACCCAACGGAACGTTACTCAGCCGTGAGAAGGATGAAACGCTGACACACGCTACCCATGGATGAACCTCGAAAACAACGTGCCACGTGAAAGACGCCAGACTCAAGATATCCTATAACCCATGATCTCGCTTACATGAAAAATCTGGAAATTCGTAGAGACAGGAAGTAGATTGTAGGTTACCCGGGGCTGGGAGGCGGAGGGGGCATTATTAATTAATGGGGACAGAGTTTCTGTTTGGGGTGATGAAAAAGCTTTGGAAATAGATAGTGGTGATGGGTGCACAACATTGCAAATATCCTTAATGCCACTGAATTGCACGCTTAAAAATGGTTAAATGGGGGCCGGCCCAGTGGCACAGCAGGTAAGTTCTCACGTTCCGCTTCTCGGCAGCCTGGTGTTCGCTGGTTCGGATCCCGGGTTCGGACATGGCACAGCTTGGCAGGCCATGCTGTGGCAGGCGTCCCACATATAAAGTAGAGGAAGATGGGCACGGATGTTAACTCAGGACCAGTCTTCCTCAGCAAAAAGAGGAGGACTGGCAGTAGTTAGCTCAGGGATAATCTTCCTCCAAAAAAAAAAAAAAGGTTAAATGGCAAATTTTAGGTTATATGTACTGTAATTTTAAAAATTAATACTGTAATGTACCAGAAATAATTGAATTGTGCACTTTAATTGGGGGCGTTGTGGGGAGTGTGCATTGTGTCCTCATAAAGCTGTTTAAAAAGTCCGGTGGCTGGTGCTGCCACAGCAGGCTGGCCTCCATCTCCTGCCCCTTCCAGCTTCTTCCCACTGTTTGTGAAAGGAAAAGCAGGCCCTTTTTATTATTTTTTTTAGGAACATTAGCCCTGAGCTAACATCTGCTGCTAATCCTCTTTTGTTTGTTGTTGAGGAAGACTGGCCCTGAGCTAGCATCTGTGTCCATCTTCCTCTACTTTATATGTGGGGCGCCTGCCACAGCATGGCTTGCCAAGCGGTGCCATGTCCGCACCCAAGATCCGAACTGGCGAACCGGGGGCCGGCAAAGCGGAATGTGTGAACTTAACTGCTGTGCCGTGGGGCCGGCCCCAAAGCAGGTCCTTTTGGAGGACAAGGATCGTGTTGGTGTCACCACGCCCAACAGGACACTGGCTCATGAGGCAAACTTTGGGACTTACAGGGGACGCCCTGAGGGCGGGGCTGCGGGTGGGGTGGAGGCCACTGCAGGGACCCCAGAAAGTCTGGCTGGGAGCCTATGTCCAGGGAAGGGTCATAACAGGTCCCAGCCAGCTGTGTCGTTATAGTACGCTGCTTTTCTCAGCCAGGACTGCTTCAAAAAACCTGTTTTTGCAGCAAATATAGCTTTGTTCTGCTTTTTGATCATATAAAAATATATGTTCACTGTAAAAGAAATGGCAACAACATGGAAAATCATAAGAAAAATCACCTACACGCTAAAATGTGAACGCTAACGTTTTGGGGATCATTTTTTCGTGCAACTCTTTAAGCATTTACACATGCACAGACACATACACACACACAGGTTCATAAGTGGGATCCCATCGTACAAGCACGTTATACCAGGAAACTATCTTTGCTTCTCTTCTCTCTCTCTCTCTCTCCGTTCCTTCCCTCTTCCCTCACCTCTGACCACTGTGAACAGCCTGGTGTGTGTCTCATTAACGCCAGTCCTGGTTCAGTGGTCAATGTTCAGAGCTCTCCTTGCCGCAGCCTGGGTTCATTTCCCAGTCAGGGAACCACACCTCCATCTGTCGGTTGTCATGCCATGGTGGCTGCATGTTGCTGTGATGCTGTAAGCTGTGCCACCGGTATTTCAAATACTAACAGGGTCTCCCATGGTGGACGGGTTTCAGTGCAGCTTCCAGACTAAGACAGATTCGGCAGAAGGACCTGGCCACCCACTTCCAAAAAAAACTGGCCTTGAAAACCCTATGAACGGCAGCAGAATATCCTCTGACAGAATGCAGGAAGGGGAGGGGATGGCGCAAAAAGACTGAGCGGGGTTCCACTCTGCTGTCCACAGGGTCGCCTGGAGTCAGAACGGACTCAATGGTGATGACAACAAATATGTCTCAATCTATACCCTTCTTAGTCCTGTTCTCTTGAGCAAACACGTGACTATAGATCAGGTTATCTACCACAGCGTGACAAACCACCCCCAGCTGAGTGGCATGAAACACCACCATTTCAGTAAGCTCGTGGCTTCTGGGGGTCTGGAACTCGGGCAGCGCACGGTCTTTGTTCCACATGTCTGGGGTCTAAGCTGCAAAGAACCAACTGGAGGCTTCTCCATATGCATGTCTACCGTCTGGGCTGGGATGTCTTCAAGGCTGGAAGCATTGCCTGGACACCTAACGTGGCCGTGCTGTGTAGCTTGGGCTTCCTCATAGCATGGCAGCTAAATAGTGCGAGGGAGGGTCCCACAAGGAACCGAATGGAGACGAGGAGTTTCGAGCATCTCAGAGTCCTGAAGCTTCGCTTTCCTCCTCATTCTGCTGGTGAGGAGCGAGTCGCAAGGCCAGTCCGGGTTCAAGGGCGGGGGAATTAGACCCCTAGCAGGCAGGGGAGAGAGAAGGTCACATTGCAGAAGAGCATGTGGGATAGGAGATAATGTTGTGCCCATCTTCAGAGCACACAGTCGGCTTCACTGTATCTCTATCTGCGTCTGTACACACTGTCTCTAAATATAGGATCATGCTGTGTCTCCTCCTCGGGCTCGGTCTTTCTCCCTTAATGCCAAGTCCTGAGTGAGTCATGTGGTAAAGCGCCACCCACTGCTTCTCACAGCGCCTCATAGCCCACGGGGAGGACGCATGCGGTGCATGCCGGCAGCTGCTCCCACCGGCTGCGGTATCTGGCAGAGGCCTCAGGATAGCTCCTGCCCCCTCACATCGTACAGGCCAGGCCTGCGCTGCAGAACATGAGCAAAGTGGCTGGTGAGGTGGCGTCTGAGGCTGTGTGGTACCTGGAGGGCCTCTCCCTGCACGGGCAAAATTTGTTCTGAAACAGGGAGGTGACAACCGAGGAGCCTAAGAGAGGGCCTGCTGGACCCCTATCCTGTTTGATGGAGGGGTCACTGGGGAGAGCAGGATGGAGGTGTCCTGGCTGAGAATGAGCTGGAGTGACCCAGGGCGACCCTCACAGGGTTCGCTAAAGTGGGGCTACACAATTTGTCCTGGTTCCAGAGCACAGAGCACGGACATCTGCGTCCCCTGGCTCCCCAAGCCTTGAGTCTGCCCTGTTTGGGCATCAGGCCAACGTGGAGGAAGCCCAGAGCCCTGGTGGCAGTTCAGCCTAATGACAGACCAGCGATACAGGAGCCAACAAGCAGCCTCCATTGACCCCGAGGTCAAATGTGTTAAGGGATGACCAAAAACACACAGCTGGTCAGAAGACAGGGCCAGAAGGTGTTAGTTTTCTCCCCCCAGCAGAAGAAGCAAGGAATGGAAAAGTAAAACGCTGTCTCATTTAAAGGTGAACCTTGGCCCCTCATCAGAATCTAGAATTCATTGCTCATGTTTGAAGAACAGCAGTTGTTGCAAGAAAGAGACGTCCGGTGAAGCTAATGAAATTCAGGCTTCGGCCCCCTCCCTTGCGGGGGGCCCATTCCAACACCTGCTCCTAATTTTTCATGGTAATTTTGTATTCTCCTCTTAAAGAGAGATGTCCCCCGCATCATATAAGCTTCAGATCCCACCAAACCTGGACCCACACCTGGGGAGTGCTGTCTCATCAAGTACTTAAGGCAAGGTGCCCAGTGCATGGTCTAAGACTTGGAAATTTCTAGCAATTCCTGAAGGACAACTCGTGGAGAAACCCAGAGCTGCATTTTCAGTTGAGGAGCCTTTGTTATTATTTTGTCAGGGGCACATGGGGTCAGCCAAGGGAAAGGAGTTGGGAAACCGAAAATGTATTTGCATGCTCTCAGATTATTAAAAATAAATGCTTATAGTATGGTATTGATTTCCCAAATCCAAGCGCAAATGAGAACAGACATCCAGGCCTTGGAATACAACTGTCTTAAAAAAAAAGGCAATTATAAGATTTCATTTTCAACAGTGTCTTTTATTGTTGAGCCCTTTTGGCCAAGAAGTTGAAAGCAAGCCAAGCCTGCAGTGGCCGCGATGACAAGCGGCATGCTAATTCATCACTTCTCAATCTGACCTAGAAAGGCACAATCTCTGGTGTCCCCAGTATACCAGAATTCCACAGGTGCATGTCTCCACACAGACCAACGAATAAACCAACCTACTGTGTGCTCAGTGCTGCACCCTGATTGCAAGGATAGAAACAGACTCCGTGGACATGGCTGACGCAAGCAGAAGAGGAGGTCACAAAAAGGAGCCTGGGTGGCTTCAGGATCACAGGCAGGAATCGAGGAAGCTGGTTCAGAGTCAGCCACAGGCCTGGCTTCATGTGGCCCCTGCCACTGCTGGACCCCCAAAAATCCAGCGAACGGCCTTCCCTTCAACATTTGACACAGGGCACTGCCAAGGGGTGTGGCCACTCGTACCATGACAGCCACTGTTCCCGCTAATGCTGAAATAGACTCCACAGGTCCCACTTGTTTCAATCACCAGCTCCCGATGGACAGACCAAGCTCAGAGCATCTGATTGGTCAAGCCTTCGTCACGGGCTAGTTGCAAGGAAAGCTGGGAAAATGACTCTCGGGCTATTTTGGTTTATGTGGCAGACAGGCTTCCAAAGCATTAGAAATAGACAAAAGATTTGAACAGACCCTTTACCAGAGCAGGTATGTGAATGGCCATACACATATGAAAAGATGGTCAACATTGTTAGTCATCAGGGAATTGCAAACTCAAACCATCGTGAGATGCGACTCTACATCCACTGGAGGGGCTAAAATTTAAGACCGACAATGACAAATGTTGACAAGGATCTGAAGCAACTAGAATACGGTTTTGGTTGGAGAGTAAAATGTACAACCTCTTTGGAACATCCACTTATCATACAGCTCAATGATTCCACTCCTAAGTATTTACCCAAGAGAACTGGAAATGGATGCCCACACGAAGACTTGTACACAAATGTTCATGAAAGCTTTATTCATAATAGCCCAAACCAGAGACAGTTCGAATTGTCCATCCACAAGTGGACGGATAAACAAATGACGAATTGTGATATATCCATGAAATGGAATACTAGTCAGCCTTAAAAAGGATGCAACAACATGGATGAATCTAAAAACATAATGGTGAGTGGAGGAAGCCAATCCCAGACGGGTCCCTGCAACGTGATTCCATTTGCATGGAACTCTGGGAAAGAGAAGTCTATTCTGTTGCGATGGTCCATGGTTGCTTGTAGCCTGGACTGAGGAGTGCGACTAGACTGGCAAGGGGTTCAAGAAGGCAACCTTTTGCAGTGATGGAGATGTTCTGTGATCTTGATTGTGGTGATGGTTATATGTGTACATACGCCAACACTTACCAAAAGACGGGTGCATTTTATCGTATGTAAATTTCACCTCCATAAAATTGATTTGAAAGAAGCATCAGGAGAACACAGCCCCGCTTTCAGATAACTTACATTTCCTCGGGTGTCAAGGGCAACATACCTTATTGAATATTGAATAAGACCCTGCAGTGGGGTCTTGTATACTGCACATGTGATCTCATATCGTTTAATCCTTCATTATAATCCCTAAAAGGTACTCTGTCCATTTTACCAATGAGGAAATTGAGACTCTAGGAAAATTGTCACTTACTCACAACTAATAGAAGATTAAAATAGTAATTCATTCATTTATTTGCAAATAATGATTTATTTGCTCAACCAACATTTATGGAGTGCCTGCTGTGTACAAGGCTATGTGCCAGGGTTCTGAGCTCCCGCCTCCAGGAACTCCCATGCTGGCAGCCGGAGACACAGCAGACAGCAGGATCCAATGTGGGAGGGATGTGTGGATGTGGGAACGGGGCTGCACAGGTCAGGGGAGGCTCCTTGAGTCTTGAGTGACTGGGAGGGAATTATGGGTTTGAAAAGATGGCAGTGTGAGGCAGGGAGGGTCCTTCTAGCTGGCCAGAACCACCTGGGTGGGTCTGAACACTGCTTTCCCATGGGTGGGCATGGTGTGGACAGATGGAGGAACTCGGTTTACCCAGGCTTAGGAATTGCTATGGCAGGAAATAGGGAGTCAGAGCAGGTGTCTGAGCAGCATCATGACATGATCAAGGCACAGAGAAAGAAAGATCTTCCTTTCAGTGGCGTTAGCCTGGAAAATGCTTTCTTGTCCATCCTGGCCCAGCTTAGATGCCACCTCTTCAGAAAAACCATCAAAAAAACCACAGCACAGAGCTACATGTAAAGCATCATCCTAAGGGCTTACGAGCAACGTGTCACATTGTATCAGAATGTAAATGTATCACAATATAAATGTGTCAAAGTCAAAACCCGGAATGGGGGCGTTTAGCCAGCACTTATTACCTGCCAGGCATTTTACATGAATTATGCCATTTACTGCCCCTAACGACCCTGTGGGCTGTGTTTTCCCCCCTTCTTATGAATGCGAAGCTCCGGTGTAAAGAGGTTAAATTCTATTTCACAAGCTGGTGAACGGCAGAGGCAGCATTTGAAACCCGATCTCTAAGAATCTTAGGTTTCACAGCGCAGCCTTTTGATTATGAGAACAAACTTCTGTTGTTAGAGGGCTCATCCTCAGGACCCGCAGGCTTGCTGCAGAAGCTGGTCTGACCGCTCGCTTGTTGACGCCCCTGCCTGGTCCTGTAGGTCCCAGGGAGATGCAGCCCGGAGCCGTGTTGCCACCCCGCACCCAGGGCCACTCTACTCACATGCCAGATTCCCTCTCTGCCCTCGGACCCTCTTCCATGCTCCTCCATGTTGCTCTCTGCCCAGGGCTGCCCTGTGTGGGCCATGCCCTCTGGCTTCTCATTAGGGTCGGCAATGGGGAGCCCAGCAGGTGCTAGAGGGAGGGAGGAGAGTGAGGTCTGGGTATCGGTGCCTCAGATCCCTATGGGTGGAGTCACCACAGGCTGGCTGCTTCCTTTGACCAGGGCCACAGGTCCTGTCAAGTGGCTATCACCCCTCGGGCCTCTGTGATGCCCGCCCCCTGCCCCTGCAGGCCTAGTGTCAGTCAGGGAACCCAGGGCCCGCCCTCAGCCTCAGTTTTCCTCTCCTCTGCTCACATTGACAAGTCTCGATGAAGCTCTCCTCAATGTATCCTATTAGTTTGTGTTGCTAAATGCTGTTGGTATCGACATACTCCTCCTTCCTAACCTCACTCAGCATTTCCTCCTCCTGGTGTAGTCTCTTTAGTTTAGGTAATTTCGTACCTAATTGGAGGTGGGTCGCCCACCTACTCCAAACCAGTCCCAGCCAGGTTGGTCCAATCAGAGCAGAGCACAGGACTCTTTGAGGGTTTGGGGAAGCTAGTATTCTCTTGCTCACCTTTCCCATCTTCTGCCCACCTCCCACCATGAAAAGGATGATGCCTGCAGCCACAGGTCTCCTGGCAGCCATCTTGTGACCATGAGGGAAAACAGTTTGAGGAAGAAGCCAACAAGCAGATGAAGGAAGACGAGAGAACAGCAGAGAAACGGAGTCAGAACCTGCTCAGACAGCCTGCTACGGGACTTTCAGTTTCGTAAGATAACAAATGTTCCTTATACTCAAACTAGTTTGTACTGGATTTTCCACCGTTTGCAAAATGTACCCTCAAGAGATTTACTAAGGACAGTCCCCAAACTGCTTTCCCTTCCCCCTCTCTTTTCCTAATGAATTCTACTCCGCTCTCCGCTCATCTGCATTTCTCTTAGATACACAACTGATTAGATCACTTCTAGAATGAAAACCCAGCGCTTATCTTGTCTAAGCAGCCACTTTCATTTCAGGCCTTTACTGTCACATTGATTCTCACCCCAGAGTCTGGCACCATCTTCCATTAACACGTCAGTGCCGAGCTCCCTGAAATAAAGTACCAGAGCGCGATTGTTGAGTTGGACTAATTAAAGATGTGTATCATTGGTGGAATTGTCTCTTTGGAACCAAAAAATTAATTATGTTCCCTTGGCCTGGTGACCAGATGTGGGAAACAAACCAACAGATACACATAATTGTTTGCTATCTACAGCTCTCCCGGTAAATTATCTCCAGGCCTCATTTGCTGTTTCAGATTCTGTGGGGGCCAGAGGATGAAGTCCGAAGGGATCTGAGGAAACTGACTTCAGACGGTCGGGGCTTCTGGGAAATGCCCACTCTCCTCCTGGGACACACGCCTGGGGAGAAGATGCAGGGACTGGAACCAAAAGGTGAATCTCCAAGGGCCACGTCCCAAGGAGGGGTCCGTAACTCTGTGGATCAGAAATGCATCTGTTTGTTGGCATTAAATCAGAGAAGTAGGAGTTTCTGTGAGGGGACCCAGACGGCGGTGACCTGAACTTCTGAAGAGCCGCAGTCACCGGAAAGAACCACGTGGTCCTCCTCCCTCGTGTGCTCCACGGGGAGGTGTCCAGTGTGAGCCTCGTGAGGCTGGCCATTTGCAAAGTTAGGGGATCAGGCCACAAGGCCACCCTTACTTCGGACGCCACTGGCGCCCAAGACTGCCCTCAGGTTGGATAATTCGTTAGAAGGAATCGTGGAACTCTCTGAAAGCTGTTACACTCCTGGTCAGGATTTATGACCAAGAAAGGATACAGATTAAAATTAGTGAAAGGAAGATGCTCATGGGGCACAGTGTAGCAAAGTTCCACACGTGGAGCTCCCAGTTGTCCCCGCCCAGTGGAGTTGTGGACGGTGCTAACATCTCCCAGCAATGACAGGTGACAACATCCATGGAGTATCACCAACCAGGGCAGCCCCCTGAGCCTTGATGTCCAGAGTCTTTATTGGGCTCCATGACCTAGACATGGTTGACTGTCCACGTGGCTGACCTCAGTCTTCAGCCTCTCTCGAGGTCAAGCTGACAGCGTGTGACCCAAAGCCCCCACCCTAAGTCACATTATTAGACTGTCTGGCATGGCCCAACCCAAGTGCACCAGGTCAACAGACACTCCTGTCAGGCAGGACCTTTCAAGAGCTTAGAGCTCATCTCCAGGAGCCAAGAGCAGAGAGCTCTCTTTGAGCAAGGTTAAATTCCTCATGACACACCATTCCATTGTCTTTTTTTTCTTCGTCTTTTAGCAAGATGTAACTTACCTATGCTGGTGGTCTCACCAGATTCGGCGCTCTCACCACCACGGCCCCACTTCGTCTCCCAGTCAGGGAACCACACCACTGTCTGTCATTTGTCACACTGTGGTGGCTGCATGTTGCTGTGATGCTGATGGCTGTGCCACCAGGTTTTCAAAAACCAGCAGGGTCACCCATGGTGGACGGGTTTCAGCGGAGCTTCCAGACCAGACAGCCTAGGAAGAAGGACCTGGCCACTCGCTTCTGAAAATGTCGCCCAGGAAAACCCCACGAAGGACAGTGGAGCACTGTGTGACACGCGCTGGAAAGAGAAAGGATGGCACAAAAGGCCCAGGCAGGGCCCCGCTCTGCTGTGCACAGGGGCGCTAAGAGTCAGAATGGACTCGATGGCGCTGACAACAAACTGACCTGCACTGAGGCTCACGAACCTTAAGAGCACAGCTCCACGATTTTTCGCACGTATACACAGGTGACGGTTACCCAGAGGAAGACACAGAATTCTCAGGCTCTAGAAGGCCCTGCATGGCCCTCCCCAGGCACCACCCGCTGTCTTCTGTCGCCGCAGAATGGTTTGCCAGTGACCGAACTTGAAATAATCATCATTCGGACGCCTGGTGTTTGGTTCCTTCGGCTCAGCGTCTCGCTGCTGAGGTTCCTCCAGCCCATTGTGTCTCTCAGGACCTTGTTCCCTGTTATTGCTCAGGAGTCTTCCCATGGATACACCACAGCGTGTCATCCATTCTGCTGTTGACAGACAGTGCTGTTCTCTACGCTTTGGAGCAACTGATGAAAAAGCTGCCGTGAACGTCGGGGCCCAAGCCTCCAGTAGCACACGCGCACTCCCTCACATCTGTGGAGCGGAATCGCCGGGCCGCGGGCAGGGCAGATGTTAGCAGATCCTGGTGGTTTTCTAAGCTGGTTGTACCAACTGAGTCTTCAGATGCTGCTTGGAGCCGTATCCCAGGATGAGTTGGGATAAACAGACCTAAAGGCAGAAGTGGATCAATTTGCTGGGACAAGCGGATGCCCCCGTGGGAGAGGGCTGCAGGCCCCCGAGAACCAGGAGAGCACCTCCTCTTCAGGGCCCATCTCGCTGTAGATTGGCCTCCCTGGGAAGGATGCCTGGGGAGTGTCCCTCCCGGCTGACCACACCCAGCGTCTTGAGTTGGTCCCTGGAGACTTTCCTCCCTTCCTTCACTTTCCTGAAGGGAGGTCCAGGCCCAGAAGGGGTCCCAGGAGTGTCTGGCTGTGACTTGTTTCTTTAAGGGAATGCTGTGCTCCAGCTGGACACACTGGACAGAATGTTCCAGGGCCTTTCCCACCAGGAAGCCTCCACTCACGCTGTGTTTCTTCCCCGGAATGGCTTGTCTCTTTCCTTCTCTCTGCCCAAGTCCCCGACCGATGAGGTTCCCGCCAGCCTGTCTCCTCCAGGAAGGCCTCAGAGACCTTCCCCAGCCTGGTGCCCTCCCTGTGGCCTCCCCAGAGACAGCTGACACAGTGGGATCCTGCGTCTGCAAGATCAGCGAGCAAGGCGCTGGGAAATTTGCACAGAAGGCCGCCTGAAAGGCGCCCTCTCATCCCCAAGCAGACTCTCTCCCCAGTGTTTCAGAGAGCCTTTCAAAACACCAGGCTGAATCAACCTGACTTGACAAATAACTAACTGACCGCCTGCCCCCCAGTCGTTTGAACACGGAGTGGCCAAAACCTCCTGCGTGTCTGTTTCCAGCCTCTTCTCCGATTTCCAGATTAGTTTACGCCACGTGGGCCTAAGACAGCCATAGGAGTCCCCTCCTAGGGAGTAAATGAGGGCTTTAGAATTTTAGGGGGTCTTACAGGGAGAGAGCCTGGGGCAGACCCCTGCTTTGCAGAAGAAGCAGCTGGGCTCAGAGGAGCTAGCCGGCTTCCTGCCAGTCCTCCGTCAGGCTCTGTCTGTTTGCAGACAGAACCCGTGGTTAAAGAGTTTTACAATTAATGTAATGAATGTCATTTTCTGCACCTTCTGCAAAATTGCCAGCTTAGGAAGGCTAAAGCGAGATCTTGTCTGATCACATTTTAAGCTCCGTGATTAACCAGCAACACGGCTCGGAGCCACAGAAAGTACAAGAATGACTCCCAGCCAGCCCGGAGCCTTTAGTGACCTTTGTGGTCGAGACGTGGGGAGGCCGTCGAGCCTGGGGCACTGCCCAACTGGAAGAAGGAAAGGCAAGACTGGGGAGAAACACAGGAGACCCCAGATCACTGAGCGGGTGGAAACAGACCCCCATCCCGGTGGCTCTCACGTGCCTGTGCTGGATACTGCATAACTTTAATGGCTTTGCTGTCCTTTTGCATTTGGTACTGAAAGCGTGCTTTTCAGCTTTGTGTCCAATTTATGGACGCACGGGTGTAATTACACCAGTATTATACAGCTGCATAAAACCTGGCGACTGTGGAATCTCATTAGTTTTCACTTTGGTAAAGCGCCATCCTAGCTCCACTCAATAAAGAAGTGGCTTGTTCTCCGCTGGTCTGCCTGCCGGAGCGCTCCGTAATCGTGAAACACGCTCAAAGGCTCATTAGGAACTTAAATTACATCCTAGTCACTGAGGAAGCTGACCTCTCGTTTTGCAAGAAAGAACACTGGTTGGGTGAAGGAGCTTTGTTATATCACTCGTTCACTCACTAACTCATTCATTCGCACAATACCAAATTGGAGATGCTCAGCAACCGGCCACGGCCTCCTTGGCCATTTGAGCAAGCTAGCGAGGGGCTACATGCAACATTTCAATTAAGAGGTGCCCAGCCTGTCTTCTGGTTCCAACCCGCCCCGTATATTCAGCCAAATGAGTTCTGTGAGTTCAGTGTCAACTAAATCTGAGAAATGTTGTTGCAAACCTTGGCCAGGGCGAGTTGGGGGCCTGGAGAATATGGCCCCACACATCTCGAGAGCTGCCCTGCAGACACCCAGAGTGTATGGAACCCAGGAGCATCTCTGTGTCACCCTGACCCCTGGGATCCCCCGTGGGAACGGCTCGCTGTCCATGCTGTCTCTGCCGACTGTCCCTCTTATACTCAGGCTCCTGGTCTCTTGGTGGGACAAGTGCCATCACAGGTCTTCCTGCCTTCTCTCGGGGCCCGCCACAGTGCATTGTACCCGTGATGTTGCATCCATCATTCTAGGTGGTGGCCTGCTCTTGCTTAAAACCCTTCAGTGGCTCCCTATTGCTCCCAGGTAACATCCAGACTCCTTGCCCTGGGTATAGAAGGCTCCTAGTGACCTGGTGCTTGCTCTCTCTCTGTTCTCATCCTCTCTCCACCCCTCTGTCAGCACAAAGCCCTTCAGGCTCCTGCCCCCCCAGACATTCACGATTCTGTGACTCTGAGTAAATAGCTTTGGCTTGTCCCCATTTGAGTGCCCTTCATTTGTTCCCACTCTGCCAGGTCCTCATCCCCAGCTGCCCTCTCCTCGAGCTTGAGGTCCCAGCCCTGCACAGCGCACCTCCATCATTGCCATGCTCTTGCCATGTTAGAGTCGCCCATCGGCATGGCCCCTGCGCCCAGCTCAGGACCTGCCACAGCGAACGCTTGTCGATTGACTGAGTGAATGAATAATATGAATATTTACAGGCTTGGTGTCCCGGTGCCACAATGCCAGAAGACCCAACTCCTTCCTCTGCAGCCTCGGGGGCATGAGGCCAGCGAGGGCGAACCCTTGTGTTTCCCTGGCCGTTGAGATGTTCAAGGGACAGAGGAGCACTCAAGGGCTCTTCTGTGGCACTAAGCACCGTTGTGAATTTACGCATGGGGTGCGTGATTCCTGAGGAGGGCTCTTCCCCTCCTCCAGGCGTGGGTCTCCTGAGGGCAGGGCTGTGGCTTCGTTGGTGGCGTTATCTGGCATCTTTGTTAGTGTCTGGCACGAAGGAGGTGCTTAATAAGTGTTACAGGAGGGAAGGAAGGAAGGGAGGGATGGAGGGAGGGAGGGGAGGAGAGAGGGCAAGGTAAGCAGAACCCTGGCTTTCGGGGAACTCCTCTCGCCTCCACCATTACTATCTTCACCACTCCTCCCCTCCCCCCCGGCTTCTTCCACCTTCCACTGGACGCAGGATGAAGGTCAACACAGGACAGTGGGAGGATTCTGAATAAATGCGTGATTGACTAATACGTTTCGGAGCATCTTTAAATGGGACTTTAATCCCACCACTGACCCAAATTCCCAGGCTGGTGCCAGCAGGAGAGCCCCACCCGACTCCTCCAGTGAGGGAGCATCCCCGGGCAGGGGAGCCTGGTGGGGGGGGAGGTGTCAGGGAGGGGGCACATCCACCCAGGCTGGGAGCCCCTGTTGGCCAACAGCACCAAATGCCAAGCCCCACAAATTATTCCGTGAGTTTTACAGGAACCATCAATATGACACAGCACTTCTTCAGCGCTGCAACCCGGGAAGCAGGTGCCCCACGCAGTCTCACACGCTAATCAGGCGGACTTGGCCAGGGGCCAGCCGTAGCCATAAAAATCCTGCCCCTCGTGGCCTCCAGATGGGTCGTTAGGAGAGACCAGGGTGAGAAGGGTCCCGTGGCAGAGAACGTGTGGGGTCGAGTCATCCATCGTCTCGTAAGAACTCCAAATTTTATTTGCATTCCAGTGCTATCTGAGCCCCATAATGGCCTCACCAAATCCGAATTAAATACATATTTTAGGGATTTTAATCCAAGCAATAGCAGCAAATGTGCCACTTTGGGGATGAATTATTTATTTGTTTGGAGCTGCGAGGAGAGCCACACTAGCAGACCAGGGCCCTGGAATAGTTTTAAATGGATTAACACCGCGACCTGCGGCTGCCTCGGAATCCCGTCTGTCACAGGCTTGAGGCACCAACAGTGCGCCAGCTGCCCTCAGGTGCCACGGAGAGTGGGGCAGGTGGGAGAAATGCTTGCAGATGCGTGTGTCTTGGACTTGGCCTTTCCACGTGTTCTCCGAAGCATTCGTCTCTGAAAAGCGTGTTGAAATTTTTAGGTTCTGAGTCTCCTTCTAGAAAACAAAGGCCCAGAGGGGGTATTGAATCCATCTGCTTTCTCATTCTGAGCTGAGAAGGGTCTGAGTTTTCTGGCCCATGCTGCTTGCAGAATTCTGTTTGGGTTTTGTAAAAGTATTACACAGTTTAGTGGGGGCGTTTTGGGGCCACGTGGAGCAAGTGGCTTGGCTCAAACCCCTGGGAGGTGAGCTGAGGGTCTGGATCAGTGTCCAGATGGGTCTTACTTCTTCTTCTTCTTCTTCTTCTTTTTTTTTTTTTTTGTGGTGAGGAAGATTGGCCCTGAGCTGCCATCTGTTACCAATCTTCCTCTTTTTGCTTGAGGAAGATGGTCACTGAGCTAACAACTGTGCCAACCTTCCTCTATTTTGTATGTGGGGCACCACCACAGCATGGCTTGATGAGCCACGTGTGGGTCCACGCCCAGGATCTGAACTCACGAACCCCAGAACCACCAAGCAGAGAATGCAAACTTAACCCCTACACCACTGGGCCGGCCCCTTACTTCATTATTGATAAGAAAGAACATGAAGGACTGGATTCGTTCTGTCCTGGCCCAGTGGAATATTTTTTTGTCTCAGCTGCTCAATACCATAGCTGCTGGCCACATGCGGCTGCTGGGCACTTGAAACGTGGCTGGTGTGACTGAGGAATTGAACTTCTCGTTTTTAAAATCCGTTTGTCTTCAATTCATCTGCATTTTAGAACAGGCACCTGGCAGTTATTGGAAAACGCTGGAGGATGTTTCAAGCAACTTGGTCATTTGAATCTGCTTTTTCAACCGCAAATTTTACGAAGTGGAAACGCAGATCAAGTTTTTCTGATGGGAATTTGGAGTCTGACTGGAGATACGCAGCAAATGCTAAACACATCCCAGATTTCCAAGATTTAGAGTTTAAAATGTAAACTATTTCATTAATAATTCTTATATTAATATGTGTTGGGATGAAAAACATTTCAGATGCATTGGGTTAGATAAAATATATTATTAAAATTTATCTCCTCTGCTTCTTTTTGCTGTGGCTGCTAGAGAATTTAGACCACATGTGTGGTTGCTACAGTGGTTCTGGCGGCTGGTGTCAATGGCCCAGCCTCTGCGAGGTGCTGGGTACAGAGGTGACAAGGTCTCTATAATCATGTGGCTTAGGACTGTGGGGGAGACAGACAAGAAGCAAGTGAACAAACCTGAAGACAGCAGGAAGGCCCGAATGTTCTGAAGAAACCATCCATGTGCACGGAGCCCTCTACACCTGTCTACAACCTGCACAACTGTATATGGCGACCGATGGCAGCTCCCCAAACCAAAAGCAGAAAGATCAAAGCCGAGGCCTGGGGGTTGTCCTGACACCAGGGATAGCCGATGTGGGTACCACCACATCTTTCTGCTTTGCAGAACCAAAATCCGGCCCCAGGTCCGACAGCAGCATCCCCAGTTGTCGTCTTAGCTCTTCTGGAAACCTGACGATCGTATGTCAGAGGGCCTGGACTGAGAATACCCTGCCGCCCCGCAGTTCTCTCCCTGACCCTGCACGGCTCACGGTCGTCCCCAAGCTGCTGCCCCGGGTTGATGCTCCATGTTGCACCGGGGGTCCCAGCCTTACCCAGTGGGAGGGCCCCCTTGGAACGTCAGAACAATCCACACAGCCAAGGATGGTGGTGGTGCTCTGAGCGTCTGCGGGTCGATGGATCGAGACGCCAGCGGAGAGCAAAGAGCAACTGTGAATTAATTCTGGGGCATTTTTAAAAGAATTTGCAAGTTCTTTAGCGCAGCACCTACATACATTTGAAAATCAATCCATTGTGGGGAGACTTTATTCGGTCCAGCCGCAGAGCAGCGGTGGGAGGGCTGATTCCAGAAGCCTTGCTGGTCTCGGCCTCAGGCAGGGAGCCGCTGGGTGACCTCAGACGGGAGGAAAGGACCACGAGCAAGAGGGAAGAGGGAAGGGGTCCGAGATGCCCCCGGGACCCTCAGGTCTGAGCGCTGATGCCTCAGCCGGGATTCAGGAGGCCAGAGAGGAGGTAAGTTCCCGGGAGCTGTGCCGCTCGTGGGGGAAACAAGGCCTGGGGCTCGGGCTCCCTCGGGCTGGACAAGCTGTGCCCAGACGTCCCCCTCGTGGAAGCCACAGCCGGGACCCGCCAGGTCAGTGATGCTCCGCGAGGAGGCGAGGCCACGTGATGGAGCCTCCAGAAGCCAGCTTGGAGACAAGGATTTCAGGCCAAGTGGCTTATTTGGGAGGGGAAGCGAGATACGGAGCTTAATGCCATGGGGGGACCTGGGACCCAGGGTGGAACATGGGCTTCTGTTACCCCATCCGAGCCAGCGTCATCTGGCGGGCTGTTTATACACTGGATTAGTTATTTGTTGCCACATAAAACAATTATCCCAACACTTAACGGCTTAAAACAAAGACACTTAGGAGCCCGCTTCCTGTGGTTCGGGAACTCGGGAGCAACACAGCTGGGCGGTTCTGGATTCGGGTCTCTCACGAGGATGCAGTTAAGCATCAGCTGGAAGGCTGGGCTGGGGCCGGAGGATATGCTTCTAAGATGGGTCCCAGTGGCTGTGAGTCGGTCCCCTGGCACCTGGCCTCTCGATGGGACCACTCCAGAGCAGGCGTCTCTGCCTGGGAATCCAGCACGGCTTCTCAGAGGAGGCAGCCACGGAGAGGAGTTTTCCAAGGGAAGAAGGTGTTCCCACCAGGTGACGACGCGATCCAACGATGGGTTGATTTCAGGGATTCCGCCAGGCACCGCGTGGAGCGGGGGGAGTTGCCCCGGGGCATCATGCACACCGCCCGAGGTCGCCAGCAGGATGGGTGGTCCTGACAGTGACAGTTACATTTGTCTCTTGCTATTCTGTGTCAGGCTCCGTTCCGAGGCTCCGTGTGTGTGACCTCATTTGATGTTTACATACCTCTAAGATAGGCAATATTACTCTCATCCTCAGTTTACAGGAGGGGAAACTGAGGCACAGAAGGGCAGGTGGCTTATGTGCAAGGTGAAGCAGCTGTACGTGGTAGTGTGGGTTCAGCTCCCAGGCTGACCCACCCCAGGGCTCTGTTGCCGCCCAAATTGTATGGGGTGGGGGGCTTGGCAGCTGCAGCAGTGACCCCAAGGTCACCACAGGCCTCAAGGGAGCAGGACCCAGGAGAGGTGAGTTGTGATGGAAATGAGATGAGACCCAGAGCATTCCCAAGAGAGGGTGGGTCTAGATGGAAGGAGCGAATGCAAGACCTGGAGACAGGAGATCCGGATTTGAATCCTGGCGCTGATCCGTTTTCCGGACTTTGGCAAGTCTGTGAGTCTCTGGGCCTCAGTTCTGTCACCTGTCAAATAGGGTTCTTTCATTTGCCCAGTAATGTTTACTGAGCTCCTACTGTGCGCCACATTCTTTCCTAGGGACCGAGGTCACAGCACCTGCCCATGGTGGGGGCAGAAGGATAGCAAACAATGAACAACTGAGAGTGAGACCATTTCACTGTAAGTGCTGGTAAAGAATAAAAACAGGAGAAAAGGCAGAGGATGAAGAGGAACTGGGTGACACTCTGGAGTAGAACGTGACATTTGAGCTGACACCTGAGGGCTGAGAAGAGGCCTTGCAAAGATCTAGGGGAAGAACCAGTTCCTTGGCTAAAGAAAAAGCCGTGCAAAGGCCCTGAGGCAGGGATGACTTTGGAGGTTCATGAGAAATTCAAATAAATGAGTCAATCTGCTTATAGGGCAGGCTCTGGGGGCAAGTAGGGGTTGTTGGGGTGAGGGATGGGCTGATAGACAGTGATTCGCGGGCCCAGCTTAGCCTGCTGGCCTCAGAAGGAGGACACGTGTCCTCTGATTTCCTCCCCCCATCTCAGCCCACGTGGGGAAGCTGATTCCCCGAGAGAGCCAGCCGCTTGGTGTATTTGGATTTGCCGTTAGGACACTAATGCTCCCCATTTAACTTTTCCTTTGTGTCTCTCTCCAAATGACTGACACCGACTCATCTCTAAGAAAAACGTGCCGGAGGTGAAAACCCACAGATTTTAAATGAAAATCAAGAGCTGTATACAGACACTCAGGAGTCTCCAGAGCTGGGCAGCGGCCCTGTCTGGCTCAGGACTGTGCACACAGTCGGTGCTCAATGTATGCTCAATATGGGTGAATGACCTCCCCAGGGAGGCTGCTCTGTCCAGTCCCTCATAGGTCTTCTCACCGCAGGAGCACAGGAGGAGGCAGGACAGTCCTGGAGGCTACAGGACAAAGGACATGAGCAGACGGAGCGTGGGGCCAGCTCAATGCTCGTGCATCTCCTGAAGCGCGGCCTGGATTTCCACCCAGCCTGAGCTTCTGGAGCACCTCCCATGTCCCAGACACCCCACTTACCCACTCGGCCCGCAGGGGCCCAGGACGTGTCCATGTTACTCCCCCAGGACTGGGGACCATCTGGAAACCAGCCGCAACCAGAACGGCCTTGGGGGCCCCACGGTCAGTCTTGTCCACTCGTCCACTCTTGGCCCCTCGGGGGCTCTTTGAGGCCAAGCTCCCCTCACGGGAATTCTGTTGGCCTCGTACTCCCTGTTTCTCCTCCCCACGGGGCCCCGGGAGCTAGGCAGTCCTGGTGGCAGCCCCCAGGTCCCATGTGAAGCCAGTTCACCTTCTGTTCCCAGCTCTCAGCACCTGCCTGTGAACTTGGAGCAGAAATGAGATGCTTACACTGGCAGGACCAGCAGCCCCCAGGTGTCTTTGCATCTTTCTTCTGTTTGCTCAAAAAAAAAAAGCATCATACTAAGTGGGGGCGGGGGTGGGGAGGGTCCCAGCTCCACAGGAGAGAACGGGGGGCCCTGCCTGCCTCAGGCTTATTTCAGCTCTGAGACTCTCCCCACCTCGTTGGTCCTGCTCGTCCCTCTGGCCACGCCGGGGGAGCCCGCTGGCCACGCCCCTCTCTCTCTGTCTGCTCCCTGACAGGCTCCGAAGGAAGACAGGTTAGCAGTTTCCACCTCCTGAGCCTCAGGCCTCTTCGAATAAAACTCTAGGTTCCCTCCGCAGGGGTTTTTGGAATGGATTTTGTGTGATTTGGGATAGTTCAGTAATTTTCCAGAAATCCATTAACTGGGCCTGCTGCCTGCCTTTTATGTAAATATTGTTTTCCCATTGTAATAACGATGATGCTGTTTACCATGCATTCAGTGCTCACTGTATCCAGGAACTGCAAGCCTGGGAGGGAAATGCTCCTTTCCAAACGAATAAACAGAAGTTCCGAATAAATACTTGGTGCAAGGTCACATTCTAGGTGACGTTGCCAGATCTGCCCGTCTCCGGCAGGCAGCAAGGATTGGAGGCCCGAAGCCATTCCCAACCCCCTTTGCCTTGCCTTCCTCATCTAAAGAGGATGGAAAACGAAAATACTCATCTTCCCAGACGTCCTTGCAGCTAGAAGTGGTCAAGTGACTGGTTTGGGCCCTCAGGATGTAAACAATGTGGGAAGAACCCAGGGGGATGTTACTGCGAACACCAGCATCTGAACAGAGATGAGGCCGGATGCAGGGCCACCCAGCAGGCTCACACTCTCCTTCACGAGCCAGCTCAGACGATGCTGTCGCGTGCTCTTCCCACCGTGATCCCAAATGAGCTCGAAGGGACGGGAAAAATGAGCATCATCAACTATTGGGCAGAGGCTGAGGGACTAGACGTCACCTCCACCCCGCCCCCCAGCGATGAAAGAGCCCAGCACCACAGGTGCCAGCGCTGGCTGTGGCCCTCGCAACAGCAGGTATTACGTTCCTGCCTCCATTTTACAGACGAGGATGCGGAGGCCCAGAGATGTCAGATCATTTGACCAAAGTCACGTGGCCGTGAAGATGGTTGGAACAGGTTTTCGAACTCAGGACTGCTGGACCCGAAGCCTTCTCTCCTTCCAGCAGACGACAGATGGAGGGCCAGCAGATGTCGGTCAGCATCAGGCTGCATAGCTGGTAGGGAGATCCCTGCCTCGGTGACCCAGGAGCTTGGGAGCAGGTCCAGGGAAATGACCGTGGCCTCCAGGGCCATCTGAGCAAGGGTCTGGGACAAGGACTTAGGCCTGAGTCTGAGACCCCAGTGTCGTCCCCAGGCTCTAACACAGGCCTGGTCCCAGGAAGCAGAGAGAACCCCAGAATATGGGATTGAGCAGTCCCAGGCCAGGCTCCTGACCCCTCCCTGCAGGGGACAAATTGGCTCTGGTGTGCAGCTAACCGCCGCGCCCAACACTCCTCCGCAGCCCGTCAGCTGAAGGCACGGGCCACCTCCCCTGGCACCTCGGCATTAAAATACGGTCCGCATATGGCGGGGAAATTAATGTCCCTTTTTCTTTTTTGTGTTTTAATGACTTCATATGCAACAAAAGGAGAATTTTTCTCCTGGGAGGATGCAACAGATGTTACTACTTCAGTCCAGGCTGTGCCTCCCCTCCCAGCTCCCTTTCCCAAATAATGCAGATGCACGAAGGTGACACTCCCATCTCAGAATGCAGTCAGGAGGTGGCCCAGCCACGCGCTGGGGACTGTCGGGTCCGATGTGGGCTCTTTGTGACGGGGGAGGAGAGGTTTGAGTTTCTGTCCAGGGTTACTGGTTTTCTCCCAGACTGAAATGACGATGTCACCAGCAGGGACGCCAGTTCATAACTGCCCTCTCGGGGACTCTTCAGCTGATTGAAGAAAGCCCCAAACAGCTCTCTTGGCTCCAACCTGGTCCCACCTGCAATCTTCACCCAGGCCTCATCTCCGTTCAGATGTCGGTGTTTGCAGTAACATCCTCCTGGGTTCTGCGCATGTTACATCAGCAAGCTCGTTGCTGCAGAGAAGACACCTTGCTCTGGAGTAGCTAAGAGCAGGGCTCTGAAAAGAGCTGATCCAGGTCTCGAGTCCTGTTCTGAGCGAGCTGGCGAAGCCCCAGTAGTAAGCACGTGTTGCTGACGTTTTGCCCTCTGGAGCCTGGCTGACCCTGGAGAGACTGCCGGCCGCAGGGCTAGCCGATGCCTGGAGACAGCAATGGACGCGCCTGCAAGTGCGTCTTGCATATGCAAACCAACCAGCCCAGAGCCACACGCCAAGCCCCCCCTCCGTGGGCCTCTCACACTCCAGGCCACTATGCCCCTGCCTTCGTCACCCCAGGACCAGGCACCAGACAACTAGGGACAGCCCTCTGCCCCTTAGCCTGCTGAAATGATCCAAACTAACTTATCCTATGACTGCCTCCCAGTGGAAACCACAAGAAAGGCCGTGGCCCACGTCCTCCCCTGGCTCCCTCTGCCTCCCAGCTGACCTGGTGCTGCCCCGCGTGGCCCTGCATGGTTGGCCAGCCCCTTCCGCTCAAGTAACCAACTGCCTTTTCACTCTCCTGATCTGTTGGCCTCACCACACCCGAATAATAGTAACAGCTACATTTTAAAACAGTGCCTTAGCCACCCAGACCTTAACTTCCTCATCTTTAAAATGGAGGGGAAAATGGTATTTGCCTCCGAGGTTGTAATTAGGGTCAAAGCGGTTAATAACCGTACCTGCTGAACCCACGGGCTGGCATACAGTAAGTGCTCATTCAATGTTAGTGTTGATGGTGACCACTAACAGTTTAAGCACCGTGGGATTACTGTGAAAGAGTGTGATTCGGGGGTCAGGGGTTCGGTTCCTGACTCCGATACTCCCCAGCAGGCTGACCGGGTCACACAGCGTTTTGGGGCTTTGGTTTTCTTGCAGGGAAAATGGGGATTAAAACCATCAACCGCCCGACATTGCTGAGAGGATTAACTCACCTGAAGGAGGCCAAACGCTGACACCTGGACCTGCTCCTCCAGACGACTGCTCCACTGGGAACAGAATATGTTGTCAGCAGACACAAAAGAACAGGTTCCAAGTCCAAAATATCGACTGGGAGCTTCTTGTGATCTCAGCCCACAAGGAGAAGAGTTGTTCTTTCTTTTGTCAGCTGATTTTTGCCACGTGGGAGTTCAGAAAGCCGGGCTCGCCTGTGTAACTCGTACTTCACGGCCTGCCATGGTTACAAAAAGCTCTCACCTTCTAGAAGCACCGGGCCTGGGTTCCAATCCTGCGTCCGCCACACTTACCAAAGGCGCCACCCGGAGAAAGTGACTTTAGCTCAACGCGTCTTGGTTGGCTCATCTGTAAAATGGGCCCTGGGGAGGACGAGACGGTCCATCTGTGCTGGCCTGTCACGGTCCCTCGTAAACGTGGGTCCCCAGGCTCCTCTGGCCTTCTTGCTGCTCCTTAGAAACCTGAGCTCAGAGAACTGCATGAGGCCGAGGGGGAGCCCAGGCTTCTGCCCCATGTGCGGAACTGGAGGAACTGCGGGTGTCCAGCCTAGAAGAGAAAAGGTGCGAAACCAAACCAACTGGCGTTTATTGAGCACCAACTATGTGCTAAGTGCTGTTCTGGGTGGAGGGGCTCCAGCAGAAACCAGATGAGCCCAGCTTCTGCTCACGTGGAGATGACATTCTAGTGGGGGAGACAGAGAGTAAAGAAATAAGTAAACCCTACAGAAACATCACGTCATGACAAGAGCTAGGGAGGAAAGGAACTGGCTTCTGAGAGACAGAGAAAGGCAGGGGCGATTTGGGTGGTGAGTTTAGGGAGGAGGGGGACTTGTGGGCTGAGGCTGGGGTCCCAGTAACCAGGGCGAGGAGTCTGCCTCCTGTTCGAAGCTGTCCCCGAAGCGCAGCGGGATCACGCGGGCAGGCCGGCCTTCCCTGCCGGGGCCTCCAGCCACAGGGGCAGCCGGAAGGCCCCTGGAGAGCGGGAGAAGCCCCTCGGAGCTGTTTTAATTGAAAGATCGCGTCTTCCCTGTGTTCTCTGTAGGCAGCGGGCGCCTTGAATTAAACATGAGCGGTGATTTATTTATCAAGTCTTTGAAAAAGTCTCTCTCTGACTACAATTCGGTGCTTCTCCAGTTAACCCTTCCCGGCCTCTGAGCAGGGGTGGCTGAGAGCATTTGGCACCAAGACCCTCTGCAGAGAGCGGGTGCTGGGGGCCGGGAGAGGGGACGAGGCAGGGTCACCTGGAGAGGAGGGAGAATGAGGCTGAAGTGGGTATCAGCCTGCTGCCTCCTGTCTGTGCTCTTGTTCCTCCAGTCTCCACCCTGGAGCCTGACTCTGCAGACCACCCCACCCTCCAGAGTGGACTGACTTCCTGATCACGATTCTTCACTCCCCTGTAGCAGAAATACACGTCCACACCCTTGCCATGGCCTGGAGGCAGGCAGAGGGGACTTCCCCACCCACGGCCTTTGGGCTTAGCCAACAGGAGGCTAAGAGACATAAGGCACAGAGAGGCTTGAAATGTTCTTGCGCAGGTGGTCCTGCCTTGTTCATGTATCGACATGACAACAAGGCAGCCTTGGCAGCCGCCGCCCCTCCTGCCTGGGCCACAGAATGAGATACGAGATATGTGGAACAAAGTTGCCCAGTTGTTCTGCACACCCTCGTGTATGAGAATAAGTGATTGTTGTTTTAAGCCACTGAATACTGGGGTTGTTTGTTGCCAGTATATCATGACAATGATTAATATGCCCAGGGTACGTTGGAAGCCACCAATAGATGAAAGAGCTGGAGGAGAGATGTCAGGATGTCAATGCCACATCACCAATGGCCCTGCTCCCTCTTTGCTTTGTTGGGTTCTAGAAGCTACAGTTCCTGCTGAACAGCCCCAAACTTTCCCTGGGCTCTGCTGACACCCTTCCTTGTCCTTGCCCATCGGGCCTGGAGGTGGTAATGACTTTCCACTCTTGGGAGTCTCCAGGCATATCACCAGTCCTGCCTGATTCCTCACTCCTGCCCCTACCTTTATAAACCGCCCCTCCATTCAAACATCTCTTCAAAAATCCCAGGCGAGTACACCTGTGTTCACAGCAGCATTATCCACAATAGCTAAAAGGTGGAAGCAACCCGAGCATCCATCAGTAAACAAAATGTGGTCCATCCACACAGTGGAATATTACGCAGCCTTAAAAGGGAAGGAAATTCTGACACATGCTACAACGTGGACGAACCTGGAGGACATTATGCTCCGTGAAATAAGCCAGTCACAAAAAAACAAAAGACTGTGTGATTCCACTCACGTGAGTCCCTGGAATAGTAAAATTCATGGATAGAGAAAGTAGAATGGTGAGTGCCAGGGGCCGGGATGAGGGAGAGGGGGGAATTAGTGTTTGATGGGGACAGAGTTTGAGTTTTACAAGAAGTAAAGAGTTCTGGAGAGGGATGGTCATGATGGTTGCCTAACTTTGTGAATGTATTTAACACCACTGAGCTGTACCCTTAAAAATGGCTAAGATGGTACATTTTATGTGTGTATTTTACCACGCTAAAAAAAAAATTGGACAAAAATCCCCAGGTGAGGGAGTGCCTGTTTCCTGTGGGGACAGTGAGCGACCCATGGGGTGTGCCCTCTCTCATCTCTGGCCTCTACCTCCCATCTGGCCTGAGGACAGGTGTCAGGGCCAGCAGCTGAAAGGGAGCATGTGGGACTCCAGGCTCAAGCAGGGTTCACTGGGGCCTGGGGACGAGCCAGGACAGCACCCTCACATCCTCCCAGGTCACTCGGAGAGCTCAGGCAGTAGGCAGGGCCCCGTGGAGCCCAGTGGAGCAGCAGGTGACATTTGTCGCCCAGTGGTGGACTCCTCCCCCAGGGTCCCAGAGTCAGTCCCAGGGCCCCATCTTGAGTGGTGAGAAGGACAAGTGTGAACTTGTCCCTGTGAATGTGAGAGGCTCTGGGGGTGTCCTCATTGGTGGAAGCCCTGGGGGTACTCTTGTTTACGTCTCTACAGCTGTCCCCACCTGCTGCCGGGACCTGGGGGCAGCACTGGCCTGGGAGTCACAGGCCTGCTGGGTCCCTGTCTGGGCGAACACTGGACTGACGGATTGTATGGATCAGGGCTCTTAAGGCATAGGGAACAGAAAACTCGCACTTCCTAAAACGAGAAGGGTCTTTGTTAGCTCACAAAACCGGAAAGCCCTGAGGGGTGGGCTTAGAGTGGGGCTCAGTTTCAACAATGCCAAGGATCCGGTTTCTTCTGTCTTGCCAGTGTGGTCTTCACGAGGCTGACTTGCCTACCAACGGGGGGTCGGGTCCACCAGGGAACTTGCGGGGGCGGGGGGGGGGACAGTCACCAGCCCCGCAGCTCAGGAAGGGGGTCATTCCGCAAGTTCTTGCTTCTGGGTCGACTACCTCTCCCCACCTGGAATATCAGCCCTGTCACGATAGGGGCCTGGAGTGGCCGGCCTGCTGCCTGGAAGGGCGGCTGACGCCAAGCAGAAGCCCAAGACACATAGCAGGATGAGCAGGTGTCGTTCAACCGGTGGCAGCCCTTTGTCTCTCTTTCTTGTGTATGTGGAGCTCCAGGAAAAAGAAGTCTGAGAGCTGGTGGGGGCTCCGACCCCAGCTGCCCCAGCCTGCGTGGGATGACGCTTTCCCAGGCTCCCGGGGCGCAGTGGGCCGTGCCGTCCTGTTACCTGCCTGGCACCTCCATGCTCGGACCTCAAGGAAGCCACTCCTCCCCCCAGTCCTAAGTGCTTCCCACCTGCCAGGCATTGATCCGGGAGGGCCAGATGGCTCCAAGATCACCAAGGCACGGCTGGACAGTCTGACTAACTTGCCTCATGAACTCTGCATTCACTCCATATTTTTCCCCGTGACAACTGTATTTTCTCCCTAAAATGGTTATTGATTCCTCATTTGTGGGGACAGAGGTGTAGCAGGAAAGAGTGTTCTGCATGTGGTGGATGAGAAACCAGGTTGCAGGGGTGGAGAGAGGCAGAGGCCAGCCAGGGGATGACTCGGTGTGGATCTTTGGCCAGATGGTGGCCTCTCCATGACACTGTCATGGACCTGGCCACAAATCCCAGGTGTGGGAAGCGAGTTGAGTTGCCAGATTTAGCAAATAAAAACATAAAGTGCCCAGTTAAATCTGAATTCAGATAAACAACAGATAATTTTTTTAGTATAAGCATATCCCATGCGACATTTGGGATATACTTAAACTAAGAAATTATCTCTTGTTTATCTGAAGTTCAGGTTTTACTGGACGTCCCGTATTTTATGGGTCAACCACCAGAGGATAGGGTGTTGCATCCCCAGGTGCCGAAGGCTGGACAGGACCCCTCCAAAGCTGGCCCATGCTGAGCATCTCATACACAGCAAACCTTCTTAGCTGTTGTTGCTTCTTTCCATCCACTCCATCCTTTGATGCCGGGGCCTGGCCTCTACCTCTCTGGCCAGTTCCACAAACCAAGTCCCCACCTGGGGCCCCGCCTCTGAGCCAGGCGTGGAGGGGAGTGAGGGTCGCTGTTTATTGAAAGAGCCTACTCTGTGCCAGGCCGTCCATGCAGCCCTCTGCGTGGGAATTAAACCTGCGCACCTCCGTGATATCATCGCCCCCACTCATCAGGTAAGGGAACAAGGCTCAGAGAGGAGAAGGGACTCCCAGAAAAGTGGAGAGCAGGACTCGAACGCCGGCCCCGTGGACACAGAGGTCGCATCTAGGGGCTCCCCACGGAGTCACTAGTGTCCCATCTGCGATGGGTCAGGGAGGAGGGGCACATAGGGGGCGAGGCAGAGTGGGTCAAGGGGCCACCCTCTGGCTAAGGATGTCCCCTGGGGGTGGACTGGGGAGCAGAGAGGGACCCTGGGTAGCTGTCTGTGTTAGTTTCCGGGGGCTGCTGGAACAAAGCACTACAAAATGGGCCGCTGAGAACAGCGGAAATTTATTCTCCTGCAGTTCTGGAGGCCAGAAGAACGAATCGAGGTACCTGCAGGACCGCACTCCCTCTGAGGCTCCAGGGTAGGATCCTTGCTGCCTCTTCCAGCTCACGGAGGCTTCCGGCAGCCCTCGGTGTTCCTTCACCTGCAGCTGCATCGCTCCGATCCCTGCCTCTGTCGTCACCTCGCCTCCTCCTCTGCGTCTCTCTGTCCTCTGCTCTCCCCTTCACTGGATGGAGGGCCTCCCCTAATCCAACACGACCTCATCCAAACTAATTACACCTGCAAGGACTCTGTAACTAAAGTCACACGCTGAGGGTCCAGGTGGACATGAATTGGGGAGAAAGCTATTCAACCCAGCACACCAACTACTCAGGCACTGGCAGGTGACGTCGCATCTCCCTCCTCCCCGAAATGTGCTGGATGCCTGTTTCCAGGACTTTACACTCCACATTCTCTTCCGGTCATCAGCCACTCCTGCTCAGGTCCTCTGCTCTCCTGACCTCTAACCCTGGAGCGTCCAGGACCCAGCACCCTCCTCCACTCCCTGGGTTATCTGTGGCTTCATTTCAACCTCTGTGCCTGGGCCTCCCATGTTCCTCTCCCAAACTCTGGACTCACACGCACACCTGCGCACACCTCCACCTGTTGTCTACAAACACCTCCAGCTCCACTGCTGACACCCGACCATGACGCAGCCCCCAAATCCACTCTTCCCGGTGCTCCCTCTCAGCCGATGGCATCACCATGCCCAGCTCTGGACCAGACGTGAGTCATCCTCGCATCCTCCTCCTCTTGCACCCACAGCCAATCTGCCGGGAAACCCTGTCAGCCCTACTTTCAGAATCAGTCCCGAGCCCAACTCTTCTCACCACCTCCACTGCCACCACCCTGGACTCAGCCACCATCACATCCCTCTCAAATTGCTGGAACAGGCTCCCCACCCTCCTTGCCTTTTCCTGGGCCCCTACGGCCTGTCCCCGCGGCATCCAGGGTGCTCCCGTAAAACCTAAGTCAGATGATGTCATTGTCTCAACCTTCCAGTGGCTTCCCATGATGCTAGAATGAAATCCAAAGTCCTTATTGGATGTCAAGGCCCCATAAGCTGTCTCCCATGACCTCTCCCACCTGCTGTCTCCCCACTTCCCTCTTCCCGCTGTGTGGTCCTTCCTGCTCTGTGTTACTCTGAGAACATCTCACCTCAGGGTTGTGGCACCTGCTGCCCCCTCTGCCTACAGATATCCTGTTGATTCTGTTTCTCTGGAGAACCCTGACTAGTACAATGACCCTCTGACATTCTATATGTTTTACTATATATCTATATATATTAGAGACACGATAGGTAGACAGGCAGATGTTGTACATATATTACTATGCATGTATTTACTAGAATAGGAACTCCATGATAGCAGTAATTTCTGTTTATTTTGTTTCCTGCTGCATCCTTAGCATCTAAAACAGTACCTGGCATGTAGTAGGTGCCCCCAAAGTCTTAGATGAAGTCATCATCATTGTCTTATTCAGCTCAGGCCACCGTAACAGAATACCACAGACGGGTGGCTTAAACAAATTTATTTCTCATAGTTCTGGAGACCAGAAGTCCAAATCAAAGTGTGGGCAAGGTAGGTTACTTTCTGAAAAGAAACGGCGAAGAGAGAGAGCTCTGGTGTCTGTTCCTCTTCATGGAAGGGCACCAATCTTACCAGATTAGGGCCCTACCGTTACAATCTCATTTAGCCTTAATTACCCCCTAAAGGCTCCATCTCCAGACACATTCAGGGGGCTAGGGTTCAATACATGAATTCGGGGAGGGCACAATTCACTCTATAGCAATCGTGATCATAACAAAAGCTTCTCTGACATCAACGGTACTCTTCTGGGAGTCAGACCTAGATTCAGTCTTGAGTCTGTTACTGAGTGAGAGCTCACTACCCAACACACATAGAAGCCAATACTTTGGCACTGGCTTTTGAGAAAAGAAAGAGCTTTATTGAGAGGTCAAGCAACAAGGAGACAGGAGGCAAGGCTCTCAAATCTGTCTCCCTGATCCAAGGTTTGGAGAGAAATTTAAGGACTCAGGAGCTACTAAGCTGCAGCTGGGCCCGTGTATGCTGCCTGGCTTGTCTCAAACCAGTAATCAAGTTGCTCGGGCTGCTGGAAGCCAGATTTTCCTTATTCAAGGCTGGGGACATCCTGGGGCTATGAGTTCCCACGTAGGACATACACAGTGCTGTCTCTGTTATTGAGTAAGCTTTGATTAATCAGCAACCTGTTTTAAGGAAGCAAAACTAGTTTAAACTGGTCAATCTTTTATGTGCTGTTTCAATTCCCTCCTTTTCTTTGCACCTTCTGAAGGAATAGGGTGACAACCATTCTAGCTACTTCCTGTTGATTAGGGGTGTGGATTGTTCCATCTCACTGAACCAGTCTCTTAGGCTTGATGATAGGTCAGTGCAGTTAAATTTGTTTCAGAAGGCAGGGATGCAGGTGGGCTCCCAAAGTTAGGCCTATATTGTGTAAGTAAGCAACCAAGTATTTAATAAGAACCATTTCTATGGAAACAAATGCAAAGTTAATGGTTGGAGCAAATCATAAACCAGTTTCTGATCCCAGGGGACAGCCAGTCAAGACAATTTTCTAGATGTCAGGGTTGAAGCACATTTTGCCCTTTGAAATGTCTCTGATAATGTCATCAGGTGTTCAGGTAAACTTTTTGAGTGGCTTATACAGCGACAGACACGAACATTGTCTAAACATGGGCTACCAGTGCTTCTTTTTTCTATAATCTCTCTCAGGATTATATCAAGTTGTTCAGCTTCAGTTTGAAGGGCTTCAAGAAAAAGAGTGGTTTCAGTTCTCAATGATTCCAAATGAAGAAGATGGAAAAAATTGAAAATATTTGTTTGGAGTTTTGTAGCCAGGTATTTCAGGAAACTAGAAGAATCCAGGACTCAGTTCATTTTACAGGTAGAAAACAAAACCTCAAAGACAATTAATAGAACTAGAATGTGTTTTATAGTTTCTACTGAGACAGAATTTTTCTCTTGCAAAACATCTTCGTTTTTACCAAAGATAGCCAAATTAAGAAAGAATGATTTGTGAAATAAGTCTAGTTTAAATAAAATTGGCCTAGTTATTTACATAAGTACAATAAGAATAGCAATTGATCATAGAGGCTCTTTTAAATATGCTTTGATGGAACTTTTCATAAGGAATCTCAGATTGCACTTTAAAGGCCTCTTGAAGCCAGGAAAGCCCAGCCAAGGACTTTTCATCAGACTCTGCCTTCAATCCCTATGGATTTGGGTGAATTCCCCTCTTCTTGAGATTCCCCCAAACATCCTGAGCTTCTTTCACCTGCTGGGAAGTGACCTTCTTTACTCAGATGGTAAGGTTGCTGGGAACCCAATAAGTAAGCTAACAGGCCAATTTCCAAGGGGCTTTATTTGTTCTATAAAGTCAACTTTTGTTCCTTAAAATTGTCTGGTCATATTTATAGTCTATGTATGTCTCTCTCAAATACGACATTCCAGTCAAAGCCTTGGTAATATAACCAATGTTTCCAATCATGTCCTGTTATAAGGAGAACAGATTCTAATTGAACTTATACGGATAACTATATTGCCATGAAAATAAGAATATTCACTCATTAAAAGTTTCCAAATTCCGGAGGGATAAGGTAGGGAGAAAAAGAGAAATGTTTCAATTTTACTTACAAAGGTATAATTTATACAAAAAGTCATAAAAAAAATCCTTATCAATTTTTAGTAGCTTTAATCACATACTATTAGAATTCTTAATCCTTAGAAACTCTAATTTTTAGTGAACACTAAGAAGTAAGCAATTATGAACTATCTTTTACAGTAGCATTCTGTAGCTTGGCAAATTTATAAATACTTTTTATAATTTCTATAAATATTCTACTTCATGGTACAATCTTCTAAGAAAGCACAAGAGATGTTTATTAATAGATCCCAATTTTTTTGTTTCTCTGTAATAAGAAACAAAAGTTCTAATATTTTATCTTGCTTGGTACCAAAGAGATTTTGACATTTTCTCTCAACAATTGTGTTTAGATTACCCAGAAAAACTTGTCTGCATCATATCCAACGTTGATAACTCAATACATATTTCAATCAAACCAACAAACTTCTTAATTTTGGCCATACCGTCCAGAGGTAGAAAAATTTCACAATTGCAATATATACATATAGACATATGTGAACTCACAGGCAGACATAGACAGCTGCATCATATCCAATATTGAGAACTTATAGTTTCCATTAAATTTTTTCTGTTGTTACCTGGGGCTTCTTGTGGGAAATGTCAATGGTGCTGGTGGAGCCTAGAGGAGCCCCCAGGCCTCATCATTGACTTCTAAAGAGAGTTTGTTACAGTCACCAAGAAACTCAGTCCCCAAATAACAAATTCAATTTAGACAAGCCACATTAATAAACAATAATACACAATGAAATTCTACATATAACATAGATCAGAATGCTAGTCAGAGTACTCAGAACCAAACTGCCAGGAGTACTCAGAACAAGATTACCAGGACCAACCCATGAGTGAACCTTTTGTCCTGTCTTTAATTATCTTGGGTGGTTCAGGCCCAAGATTCAGGACTCAGCCCACCAGGATTCCCCAGAATACAAGCCAAACTTACATTTCCAGGGGATCAAACCAGGATTGTTTTGAAGAGCTGCATAATATTCCGTCTTGATTTATTTATAGTGTTTTGAGTGTGTACAGTTTTTGCAGTGGCTGCTGTGAGTGTTATGATGTACATATATATATTTTATTTAATTTTTTAGTTTAAATAAACTGAATAAAAATTTTAAAAATATACACATATGTAATTTATTACAGTCCCAGGTGTCAACTTTTTGCCACTTTGAATGAAGTGTGAGGACCCCACTTGGGCTGAGGTCCCTTTACCTTCCCCACTTTTAAATATTATTGTCCTGAGTATCTGATGATGTTATCACTTTCGTTTCAATCATCACATCTGATTTAAAGAACTCTGGAGGGGAGGGATAGTCAGCGGTATGTGACCCATCTGTCTGTTCTTTCCATTGTTCCTTCCTCCTGACGCTCTGACATTCTTCCTTTTTTTCTTCTTCTGCTTTTTCTCCCCAAATCCCCCCTGGTACATAGTTGTATATCTTAGTTGCAGGTCCTTCTAGTTGTGGCATGTGGGACGCCGCCTCAACATGGCCTAATGAGCAGTGCCATGTCCACGCCCAGGATCCAAACCCTGGGCCTCCGCAGCAGAGCACGTGAACTTAACCACTCGGCCATGGGGCTGGCCCTGAAATTCTTCCTTTTGCCATTTCCTTTCCATTTGAAGATTTCCTTCAGCCAATCCTAAAAGGTAGGTCTATTAGAGACAGATTCTTCCAGTTTTTCTTCATCTGAGAATGGCTTTATTTCCCCTTCATTCCTGGAGGATGCAGAATTCATGGCTCATCTCACACCTTGTGATTGTTATCTTTAGAGGTAAAATTTATGTCTTCTTTACCATCTTCCATGTCTCTACTTGACATGCTCAATCTTTCCCCAGCTTCTTGAACGTATATAATAAATATGTCCCTGTCTAGTCATTCTAGTAGTTCCTTGTTAGTTTTGGTTGATTGATTTTTCTCCTCATTATTGGGCATGCTTCCCTGCTTCTCTGCTTGCCTAGTCTTTTTTTAAAAAAATTTATTATTAGGGTATAATTGACATATAACATTGTATTAGTTTCAGGTGTACAACATAACAATTTGATATTTGTTCCTAAATGATTACCACAATAAGTCTACCTAACATCTATCACCACACATAATTACAAAATCTCTCTGTTTTTTATTGGATGCAGACATTGTGGATTTTACCTCATCTGGTTCCAGATATTTTTGTATTACCTTAAATAGTCTTGAGCTTTACTTTGAGATGTGGTTAAGTTACTGGGAAACAATTTGATCCTTTCAGGTCTTGCATTTTAAGACTCATTAGGTTGGACCAGAGCAGCGTTGAGTCTAGGGTTAATTTTCCCCCACAACTGAGGCGGGACCCTTCTGTGACTCTTCCTGGTGCCCCGTGAGTTTGAGGATTTTCACTCTGGCTGATGGGAAAGGAATGATTCCCAGTCCTGTGTGAGCTCTTAGAATTGTTCTCTCTAATCCTTTTGGGCAGTTCTTTCCTCAGGGAATTTCCTCACACACCTGTGCTGATGAAGACTCAGCTGGTGACTCAGGGGACCTGATGATCTCGCTCTATCTCCAACTCCATCTCTCTCTCCCTCTCTGTCTCTCTCCCCCTCTCCCTCTCCTGCAGCTCTTTCTTCTCTGGTGCTCTCTCCCATGAATTCTAGCTGCCTTGCTCCCCTCAGATCTCCAGCTCCATTTCCTCCCACAGAGTCCACTGGGCTCCACTGGCCCCTCCCAGCCCCATGGCCTGAAGCTCTTGAGGCAACGAGCTGAGGCAATTGTAGGGTTCACTTTGTTTCCTATCTCCTTCATTACTTGATGTCCAATATCTTGAAAACCCTTGTTATACATATTTTGTCTGGTTTTTTCTTTTCTTTCTTTTTTGCTGAGGAAGATTAGCCCTGAGCTAACGTCTGTTGCCAATCTTCCTCTTTTTGCTTGAGGAAGATTCACCCTGAGGTAACATCTGTGCCAGTCTTCCTCTACTTTGTGTGTGGGTTGCCACCACAGCGTGGCCACAAACAAGTGGTATAGGTCTGTTCCCGGGAACCAAACCTGGGCCACCAAAGCAGAGTGCACTGGACTTAGCCACTAGACCACAGGGCCAGCCCCTCCGTATTTTTTTTTTTCAGTTGTCTCCAGCCAATGGGTAAATATGGCCCCTGTTATCCCATCTCAGCCAGAAGTTGAAGGAGCTGCATGTTTAAAAGTGATTTTTTTAAAAAAAAATGTAAAAACAAAAAAGCAAATTTCTTTTAAAAACAACTCTTTCTTGTCTCCTGCCTGAGGTCATATAGGCCCTGCCTGCTTTCTTGTGGGATTTGCCCCTAAGTGCCTCTGCCCACTACACTTGGCAGTGGCTGCAGAGTCTCTGCCATGTCGGATTCACAGCCTGATGTGAAGGTGACCGTGGGAGGAAACCGGCCCAGATGATCCAGCACGGCCAGAACCTGAAGGCCCGTCAGCACCAGAGGTGGCCCCGGGGATCCCTGCCATTGACCCTAGACACTGCCAGAGAGCCGACTCTGCGGCTGGAAAGCCTGCTTACCACTGGGAACACGTCCAGCTTGGAACACAGCCAACCCTTGGGCGGGGGGGCCTGAGGTCAGGGCTGAGAGCGAGCAAGCCTTATCACAGCCTCTTCCCGAGCTGATTCCCTGCACAGGGAGGTGGCGGGGCAGCGGGACCTGCTGGCAAAGGTGGGACCCACACTGCTGCCCAGGTGTTGACCTGGCCTCCATCTGCGAGGGAGGGGTGGTGCAGGCGAGGGGACAGGAGAGGCCGGCCAAGCCCAGGTTAGACCTCAAGCTCAGCGTCCTCCCCAGTGGGGATTCAGAGGTTTAAACGTTACACTAGTGCCCCATGGATCCAGGTCGGGGTGTGGTGGCACAATCCTTGAGGCCCTTCTCTGCCCCTCCTCGGTAAAGGAGTGACCTCAGGACAGAGAGCGATCAGAAGGTAAGCCAGCTTGCTTCCCAGATGTACCTGTGATCCCGGGAGGCCCCCAAAAGAAAGCAGCCCCTGGCCGTGTCTGGGGCAAGGCCCCAAGTAAGCAAGTCTGCGTTCGGGTCACAACCACCCCTGGGACACCAGTGAAGGCTGCAGAGAGTCACTGTCCCTACCCAGGCAGGACAGGGCCGGCTCTCAGAGATACAGAAGCCCAGTGACATCCTTTCTGCCCCTGGCACACCCAGCGCCATCTGAAGTGATGAGTTCTGACGCTAACTCTTCCTGGTCAGGAGCCCCCACGTTCCTGCTGGGGACAGAGAGGGCAGGAGGGCACGTGGCAGTGTGCAGTGTTTTCCCCAGCACTTTTTCTCCATTGGAGGGCCACTTGTTCAGGGGATGAGGAATGGCTCTTGGCTACCTTTGGAACCAAGAAACTGGTCTTTAACTGGAACGAAAAGTGAGGCCAGGGCAGACAGACCATCACCCGTCTCCCTGGATCCAGAAGCTTACTCTGGGGGCAAGGGGACCCCTCAAACAGGGAGGAGCTGCTGGGTAGAGAACTAAGGGGCACAAATACATCTGTGAGGCCACGTACGATGAGCAAGCTCAGCCCGATTTCCCTGCTAAATTGCCAAAGGAGACGCAGCTGGAGAGGACAGAGCTGAATCCCCAGGTGCCTATCCTAGCCCCATGGCGCACAGCCTCTCGGAGAAAGCACACCGCCATCCAAGCAGCGGCTGTTGCTATCGGTGTCAGGATCGTCCAGGGGTTGTAAACAAAGCAGAGTCCTGGATGCCCGAAGACCCCCCCCCCCCGCCCCAAATCAGAGTCTTCAGGGGTGGGACCTGGGAATCGGCATGTTACGTCTGCTGTGCACTGGACTTTGAGAATGGGTGGATCTTAGCCAGGGTGCTTCATGGTGCAAGAGATCAAGCACCCGAGGCCGTCAACAGCTGAGGGCAGTTCAGGGCCATCAACAAGGCCCAGACCAGGACACGTCCGTGGATGGTCCCTCTCGTGGAGGCGGATGGCAGCCACAGGTGCATCCTCCCTCCTTGCCCCACACAGCCCAGAAGAAGAGCCTTTTCTCACATGGGAAAAGTGATTTTCCTACGTGCCCCCTACTCTTTTGCCCTCGGTCAGAATTGGGTCACATGCCCGTTCTGGAGCCAGCCCCTCATACTTGAGTCAGAACCAGGGGTGGGTATGCTAATCTGCTCAGGCTGCCATAACGAACTGCTACAGACTGAGTGGCTTAAACAGTAGAAATTTATTTTCTCATAATTCGGGAGGCTAAAGTCCGAGATCAAGGTGTCGGCAGGGTTGGTTCCTTCTGAGGCCCCCCTCCTTCCCTTGCAGACAGCTGTCGTCTGCCTGTGTCTTCACGCGGTCTTCCCTCTGTGTGTGTCTATGTCTTTGTCACCGGTCCTATTGGATCAGGAACCCATCCTAACAGCCTTGTTTTAACTCAATTATTCTTTAAAGACCTAATCTCCAAATACAGCCAACACAGGAATTTCAACATAGGAATTTGGGGCGGGAGGCACAATTCAGCCTACAGCAGTGGGGTTACCCTAACTGGTTGAGAGCAGTCAGGTCTCACCCCTGGAGATGGGCATGGACCCAGTGCCCTCATCCCCAGACACAGCAGAGGAGGGGGTGTAAAGAATGTTGGGGACCCCAGTATCCAGCACACATTCTATTAACTGGGATGCGAACGCAGGGGAGAAGTCAGGTGTGGTCAGGGACACTCCCTGGAGGAGGGAAAAAGGAGCAGGGTCTGAGGATGGGCAGAGTTTAGAGAGGTGGAGAAGAAGGGGTATTACCGTGGGGCCACAGCCTGAGCAGGGCCAAAATCTTGGGACTTTTCCACGACATCTCCCGGGGCCTAGCATACAACAGGCGCTTAATAATTGCACAGCTGGCAATTGTTCCCATATTAGCAGGAGGGCAGACCAAGAATCTCCCTCATTCTTCTTGCCGAATCAGGTCGGTTGCCTACTTTGACAATCGATCACCCACACCCACCTAACAGAATAGTTTGGAAATCCGGCTGGGCTCAAAGAAAAAATGTTAAAATTTCCATGTTAATGCAGAGAACACGATTTGCATTCCAGTTGGGCTGGTGTCTGTCTCATTTTTTCCTTTGCTTCCTGGCTAATCAGAATTTAATATTTGGTACCCCCACCCCCCATGCGTCTGGGGGTAATTATCAATCTAGAGCGATCCAGACCAGCGGAAATGGAAATGAGGGGATGCTCTTGTGATTACAGAGCAACACAGCCTGGGGCTGAAATCGTAGGTGGCAAAGCTAATCGGGTCCCCAGTCTCCTTAGGGGTTGAGCTGGTCCCATGGCCTTGTCCATGTCTTGAAATATAACAGCCTCTCCATCGGGCCTGACAGGTGCTCCCCCACCTGGAAAGTGTCGGCCTCTTCCCTTCTCCTCCATTCACGTTTTCTACAGATACTTATGTGAGAAGCTACGGGGTGCTGGTGCGGAGCTGGGCTCGGGAGATGCAGAATGCACAAGAGAGATCCAGTCTCAGCTCTTCCTGGAGCTTTCGGCCTCATAGGAGACAGAAAGTGAACAAGCAATCGATAAACACGAGGGGATGGAAGAACGATCTGTGCTCTGGAGAAGGTAAAGCGAGGTAGAGTTAGGGAAGAGGATGGGGCATTTGACACGGTCCGGGAAGGCCTCTCTGGGGCCGTGTCATTTGAGCAGATTCCTGGGTGATGGGGGGGGAGTTGGCATATGGAGAGAATCTCATTCCAGGCGCTTTGCATCTTTCAAGTGTTTGGGTCGTTATTGAATTCGCTCATGGGCCCTAAGGAGGGTGAGTGTAGCAGCAGCAACACAGGTGAGGAATGAGGTGCTCAGGAAACCACAGGGAAGGCGACAGCTGCCTGAGGCTTGGCACATGCTCAAACCAGAAAGAAACAGTCAGACCCGAGCAGAGCTGGTGCATGTGGACGGAGCACGCACAGGACGGGACAGCCTACAGAGTGGCAGGCAGCTTCAGAGGGAAGCTCCAAGGACAAGAGGGTCCAAGGTGTCCCTCCACCCCACCCTGCCTTCCTCTGGGATTCCTCTGGGACCTCACCACCTTCATGGAAGGCAGGCTGCAGGGTCCACCTGGCTTCCCGGCCATGACTGACCCAGGCCGCCCCACCTCTACCTGGCGCCCGGCTCCTGCGTGTTTCTCCTCCTGGATGCCCCTTCTCCTGGCACTGCAGGTCTTGTGGCCGAGTCTTTCTGCCTGGCCCAGAGGACAAGCCTCAGTTGGGGCCTGGAGTCCCAGTTCTAGGCCTGGGCTTTTTCCTACATTCTCGTCTCCTACCTAAGTCATCGTAAATTCTGGGATTGTGTCCTGCAGAACAACTGCAACTTCCCATACGCTAAGTATTCCCTATGTGCTGGTACTGGGTGAGGCCTGTCCCTGGGTGATAGCCAACCTGCACGCTGGCCCCCAGTGATCTCTGCCTCCTGTATGCACAGCCCCAGGTGGACCCCTCTCACATACTGCTCCAGGGTTGGTCTGTGTGTCCCATAGAAGACAGCAGACGTGATGGCATGTCACTTCTGAGATTAAGTTACAAAAGATACTGTGCACTCTCAGCCCTTTGGAGAGGCTCGTGGAGTGAGGGACTGAGGCCTCCCGCCAACAGCCAAGTGAGGGAGCCATCTGGGGAGTGGCCCCTCCAGCCTTCAGAGGCTGCAGCCCCAGCCCACATCTTAATCATGACTTGATGTAAGATCCTGAGCCAGAACCACCCAGCTAAGCCCCTTCTGGCTTCCTGACCCACAGAAACTGTGAGATGATAAATGTTTGTTGTCCTCAGCTGCTGAGTTGTAGAGTAATTTGTTATGTGGCAACAGATAACTAATACACTCGTCTTAGCTCCTTCCATCCTCAGAACAGCTCTGTGCTGTGTATTATTGTTCACCCATTATATAGGCAGGAAACTACAGCTCAGACATGTGAAAGCATGGGCCCCAAGTCACCCAGCGGGGAAGTCGTGCAGAGAAATGGAATGTGGGTATTTGCATCTCTTATAACCAGACCTGAGCTTTCCATCCGCTGACAACCATACTTTCTTACTCAGAGAGCACGTCCTCAGCTGAGGGCTATACTCCTCAAAATAAACCCAGGAGGGCTAATTACCCTTATTTTACAGATAAGCCAACTAGGGCTCGGAGAACCATGACTTGCCCAGGGTCACACAGGTGGGATGAAGTGTGCCCGATCAGAACTCAGTCTCCCAGGGTCACTGGAAGCTACCAGGGGAGGCACCTCTTCAGAGCATGGATGAACCCTGGGGTGTGCCCCAAGGGGGGAGCCGGTGTGGCCTCAGTCTCTTCTTCCCCACCCAGGGCTGTGGGACCTGGTGAAACCCTGGAGCCCCTCCGCCACCCTCCCCAACCCCTCAGCCAGCAAAGGGCTCGCAGCCTGGAGCGATGGGGACACTGTCTCCTGAAGGATGGAGGTTTCAAGAAGCAGCTGTTTACTCTAGGCTTTGAATTTTAAAGAGTTCTAAAGTCCAACTTGGACCATCAGTGCCCGGGATGCCTGTAACCATGGCAGCAGATCACTGAGCACCAGCAAATATTTGCCAAAGGAGAGAGAAAGAGCCGGGAAGGGAAGGAAAGAGACCCCGGGATGTGGGAACAGGGATTTGCCCTGGGTGCCCAAAGACAGCCCGGGGTTGTCCCCAGGGGGCACTCAGAATAACTGTCTATCCGGCCTGTGCCCCGGGGGCATGTGCCCCACCTCATGCCCATTCCCTGGGTCTCTGCATGAAATATGCTCTCAGGACACCATGTCCAGGGCAAGATCCTGGATGGGCCTCCTCTGCATTAGTAAAGTCCCTTCTTTTCCTTGAGCCTCGGTCTCCCCATCTGTGAAACAGGAATAACAAACCTGTCTGCCTTTTCAGGGGTGCCACGTGGCTTAAATGAATTCCAGCCCCCTGGAGCAGCCTCATGAGGGACTGTTGGAAAGACTTCCCCTGCCTGGGTTCCAGGATGAAGGGATGTCAGGAGATCCAGGCCACATTCCAGATAGCCCAGAGAGGGGAAGCAGCCTGTTCAAGGCCACACAGCAAGTGCAGCTGGGCCCAGAACCCAGCCACCCAGCACTGCTGTCATCTCAGACCACAAGGCTCTCCCTGACCAGCTGTCACCAGCTAAGAGGTTGTGAAATGTTGGCATCAGTGTACTTCCCCGCGGACGTGCTCAGAGCTTAGCCACAATCTGGGTCAGGGCTCAGGGTGTGCCAGGCGTGTAGACAATATCTGCCAAGTGTGTCTCAGCAGAGAGAAGGCAGGGAAGCAGAGCCTGCAGCCCTGAGCTGCCTGGGTAGGGCTCAGTGTTCCTGGGGAAGCCTGGAGAAGGGGCCCTGGGCTCTTCCTGCAGGCCACCACCATCACTTCGGGTTCCAGCTTAACGGGCCCACACACACACCTTGATTCGTAAATAGGCCAAAAGCTGCATTAACTTTTAAATTGCATCCTAGAGAGTAAAAAAGATTATATCCGATTATTAAGAGAATAAGATGGTGCAGAGCATGCATGCAGAATACAATCCTAAGAGGTCTGGGAGTAAGTCTTGGCTTTTTTAGAAGTCTGGGGCCTCAGTTTCTCCACATGTAAACAGGATCCCACGCTGTCCCAGCCAGGAGTGAGTCTGAAGGTTCTCAGGAGCCACTGTTCTGACAGTCTCCTGGCAGCCATCTCCACCCTGCCTCCTCTCTCTGCTCAAAGCACGAGTATATTTATTTATTCCATTTTCCTATTTCTTGCACTGGAAACTCCCAAAATAGAACAGGGGGTGTGGCTGTGAGGAGAGGTCTCCAGGCAGAAGCTCCTCTCCGAGGTCCTGGAGGCAGCTGAGGCTCTGCCGCATGCACACGCCCTGCCCTGGGGAAAACAAAGGCTGCGGTGCAGCAACCAAGTTGCCCTGGTGCTGGCGGACAGCTCCCGGCGGGGAAGGTGCTGGGCGTGGCCACGTCTCCAGGGCTGTGGCCGCGTCTCCAGGGGCTGCTGGTTGGAGGATGCTGGGCTGGGGGACCACACACAGTTGGGAGGCTGCTGCAGGCACCCAGCCAAGTGCCATGGTGTCCATACAGAAGGTGCTCATAAGTGACTGCTGTTAGTGTTTGGCTGGACGATGAAGGGAAATCCTTTGGACAGAAGGAAAATGATACCAGATGGAAATGAAGGAATGAAAAGGAATGAATGAAAAGAATTGGAAGTGATAACTACAAGGGTAAACACACAAAACTTTTTCTCTATTATTTAAATCTCTTTAAAATATAACTGTTTTAAACAAAAATAATAATGTAGTGTGGCATTTATAACATATGTAAAGTAAAATGTATGACAAAACTACGTCAAGGAAAGGTGGAAGGACAGTGTTCTAAGGTTCTCGTACCATACGTGAAGGGGTATAAAATTGTTGGAACATACACTTGATAAGTTGAAGACGTATACTGTAAACCCTAAAGCAACCTTTAATGGTTTAATTTAACAAAATAGTTATAGCTAGTAAACCAACAGAGGAGATAAAAATGAAATCATTCAAAATAACCAACCCAAAAGAAGGCAAAAAAAAGAGAAAAAGGGGAGCAAAGAAGGATGGGATAAAGGCAAAACAAATGGCAACTTGACAGATGGAAACCTAACCACAACAACAGCCAGAATAAATGTAAATGGTCTGAATCCCCCAAATTAAAGGCAGTGTTTGTCAGATAGTATAAAAGGGCAACACCCAACTGTGTTGCCTACAATAAACACACTTTATATGTTAAAAAAAAAAGCAAGGTAAGAGCAAAAAGATAGAAAAAGATATGCCATGCTAATACTAATACTGATCAAAATAAAGCTAGAGTGGTCATATTTTTATCAAAGTAAATTTTAGAGCAAAGAATGTTACCAGAGATAAAGAGGGTATTTCGTAATGATAAAAGTATCAGTTCATCAGGAGGAGATAACAATCGTGAATGTTTATGCACCAAGTAACAGAGCTTCAAAAGACTTGAAGCGAAAACTGATAAACTCCAAGGAGACAAGCCATGGACTGGAAGAAAGTATTTGCAACACATATAACTGAAAAGATAAGCTTCTAGAACCCAAAGAACTCCTACTAACCAATAAGAAAAAGATAGACAGCTTCAGGGCAAAAATATGAAGAGTTATTTCCCAGAGGAAACACAAATGTCTGCAATCATATGGAAAGATGCTCAGCTGCATTAACAAACCGGGAACTGCAACGGAAGTATTATTTTATTCCCACCGGATTAGCAAAAAATTACAAGTCTGAACACATCAAGCATTGGTGAGGATGTGGAATTATAAGGGCTCTCCACTCCTGGTAGAAACTCAAATAGGTATAACCGCTTTGGAAAACAGTTTGGTTCGACCGTGTGTATGAGTTTGCCAAGGCTGCTGTAAGAAAGTACCACAAACCAGGTGGCTTCAACCATGGAGATTTATTGGCTCACAGCTCTGAAGGCCAAAAGTCCAAAATCAAGGGGCTTACAGGGTTAGTTCCTTCTGAGGGCTGTGAGGGAGAATCTATTCCAGACTTGTCTCCTAGCTTGTGATAGCTGCAGGTGTCCCTTGGCTTGTAGATGGCATTTTCTCTGTGTCTTCACAATGTCTTCCCTCTACAGGTGTCTGTCTCTGTGTCCCAATTTCCCCTTTGCACAAAGACATCTTGGATTAGGGCTCATCCAAATGACCTCATCTCAACTCGGTCATCTGCAAAGACCCTATTTCCAGATAAGGTCACATTCACAGATGCTGGGGGTTAAGGCTTCAATGTCTTTTGGGGGGGGCAATTCAACCCATAATGCCTTGTGAAACATGAAGATGCTCATATCTTTCAGCCCACCCATTGCATTCCTAGGCACTGGCCATAGAGAAAATTCTAGAAGATTACACTAGTAAATATACACCATCCAAAAACCCATCAACAGAAGAACGAGCAGATAAATGCAGTATGTGCATTAAAGAAAGACTACATAGCAGTGAAAACTAATGAATTGCAGTGACATGTCAGCCTGGGGAAATTTCAAAAACATAATATTAACTTGAAAAAAGCAAGTCACAGAAGAACCCATATAGTCTGATTACGCAATAAAGATCTGAGCGGTCAATTCTCTTGTCTCCTTCAAATCTTTGCTCAAACATCATCTTCTCAGTGAGGCTGGGTAAACTCCAGCCCCTCATAACCACATGCCTATTACCCCTTATCTGCTCTACGTCTAAATTCTAACAAATTATATAACTTGCTTCCTCTTTGTGTCTAGCAGTTATGGTTGATCTCCTCTCTCCAGAATGTAAGATTCACAAGGGTGCAATCCTTTTTTCTTCTCTTCACTGATGTCAACCAGGTACCTAGAATGGTACCTGACACAAAGTAGGCACTGAACAAGTATTTCTTAAATGGAGTGGTTGGTTCACAAATGTCCATTTACGATTATTTTTAAACTGCGCATATGCATTACACCTAGTCTGTTGCATACATGATATCTCATAATAGTCTTTGAAGAAAATAGATGTGGTATTTCTTGCAAGATCTGAGTCTTGAGCCAAGATACAGACCCTCCATGATCTCTGCCACTCACTCCCTTAAGCACAGAAAGCCGGGATTTGACTGCCTTATTCCCCCAGGACGTGCTCTCTGGTGTATGATGATGAGCGACAAGGAAATGTCAATCTACCCAAAAGCTGCAGTCTTCTGTGTCTTATTTCTGCTTGAACAGGGTTTTAAAATGGGTTCGTGAATATTTGCACTGACAACTACAGAGAGCAGGACTGCTTTGTAGAGAGAAGTAAAACCGCCTGGTAAATTTGCCTTGTGCATCCTTGAGAAAACAGTGGGAAGCTAGCAGCCCGTCAAGGCCAAAGTCACAAAACCAAACACGCGCGATTCTGGCCTTGACAAGCTTCCTTACTGTATTGAAATCCCCAGGAGCAGTCAAATCGCTTCCGTCTGACTGCCCAACACCAACCCCAGGCAGAGTCAACTGGCTGCTCTACGAGCCATCAAGGCTGCAGTCAAAACCACTGGGTTGGCTCAATTTTTGGTTAAATATGGAACAAGGGATTGTTAAAAAAGAGATCCCTATGGAAAATGCCCCTCCCCCAGCATTGGCCGCCTAAAGGCTTTTGGAGACAACGATTGGCTTAATTAGCTTAATGTCTGTCTCGTAATAGACTATGAGGTGAGGAGCATGTTTCATCCTTTTGATCGCTACTTACAGTAGGATCCGTAAATGCATGTTGAATTAAATTGGCTTGTGTACGAATATGGTTCCCCTCCAGTGAAGAGCCTATAGTCCAAGTAAAGATGTTTCCTTCCATCTACTCTCAAATGACGGGGAAGCGGGGTAGACACGCCGGGAGTGCCTAAAGGGCAGGGACCGTGTTTTTAACCTCAATTTTTATCTCCAGCCCTGAACTCTTCAAAATCCAATCGTCCACTTGATGGCTGAACTAAAATGCGTTCTAGGCATCTCAAATTTGTGTGCAAAAGAGAACTCATCATTCCCCCCACCCCCAAACCTGCTTTTTGCCCTCCCCGATCCCCTCATCTCAGTAAATGGCATCCACCACCTTTTCAGGTCCAAAACTCACAGTTGTTTCTTTTTAAAATGGAAATAGAATTTACATGCCATAAAATTTACTCTTAAAGTGTACCATTCAGCGGTTTTTAGAATATTTACAGACTTCTGCAACCATCACCACAATCAATTTGAGAACATTATGTCACCCTAGAAAGACACTCCATACCCATTAGCAGTCACTTTCCATTTCCTTGCAACACACCCACCCCCAGCCCTGGCAACCACTAATCTACTCTCCGTCTCTGTAGATCTGCCTATTCTGGACATTTCACATAAATGGAATTATACAATATGTGGTCCTTTGTGACTGGCTTCTTTCACTTAGCATGATGTTTTCAAGGTTTATCCATGTTATAGCATGCATCAGTGTTTCATTCCTTTTTGTTGCTGAACAATATTTCATCATGTGGATATACTTCGAGTTGTTTACCCGTTCATCAGTTGATAGATGTTTGGCCATTACGAAGAAACTGCTAGGAACATCCATGTACAAGTTTTGTGTGGACATATGCTGTCAGTTCTCTTGGGTATATATTTAGGAGAAGAATTGCTGGGTCGTATTGTAACTCTATGCTTAACTCTTTAAGGAACTGCCAAACTGTTTTCCAAAGTGGTTGCACCATTTTATATTCCCACCAGTAATGTCCAAGGGTTCCAACTACTTCATATTCTCACCAACTCTTGTTATTTTCTTTTTTAAAAAATTATAGCTGTCCCGATAGCCGTTAGGATCTGAAATGGTCTCTCACTGTGGTTTTAATTTGCATTTCCCTAAAGACTATTGATATTGAATATTTTTTCTTGTGCTATTGTTCATTTGTGTATCTTCTTTGGAGCAATATCTATTCAAATATTTTGCCCATTTTTTTTCTCTTTTGCTGAGGAATATTCACCCTGAGCTAACATCCATTGCCAATCCTCCTCTTGCTTTTTTTTTTTTTTTTTTTTTGGTGAGGAAGATTGGCCCTGAGCTAACATCTATGGCTGATCTTCCTCTTTTTGCTTGAGGAAGATTGTTACCGAGCTAACATCTGTGCCAATCTTCCTCTGTTTTTTGTATGTGGGATGTGCCACAGCGTGGCTTGATGAGTGGTGTGTAGGTCTGTGCCCAGGATCCAAATCCAGGGACCCTGGGCTGCCGAAGTGGAGCTTGCAAACTTAACCACTACACCACCAGGCCAGCCCCAAAAGTGTTTACTTTTGATGAAGTTCAATTTATCAATGTTTCCTTTGGTTGCTTGTGTTTTGGGTGTCATAGCTAAGTAATCACTACCTAATCCAAGGTCATGAATATTTACACCTAGGTTTTCTTCTAAGACTTTATACTTTCAGCTCTTGAATTTAGGTCCTTGATCCATTTTGAGTGAATTTTTACATATGGTGTGAGGTAGGATCCAGTGTCATCTTTCGCATGTGGATATCTAGCTGTCCCAGCATGATTTGTTGAAAAGCCTATTCTTTCCCCTTTGAATGGTCTTGGCACTCTTGTCAAAAACCAATTGACCATAAATGTATAGATTCAGTTCTGGACTCTCAAACCTGTTCCATTAATCTGTATGTCTATCCTTAAGCCAGGACCACATAGTCCTGATTACTATGGCTTTGTACTAAGTTTTGGAATCGAGAAGCGTGACTCCTCCAACTTTGTTCATCCTTTTCCGGGTTGTTTGGACTATTCTGGGTCCCTTGTGTTTTCACATCAATTTTAGGATCAACTTGTAATTTCTGCAAAAAAATTCAGGTAGGATTTTAATACGGATGGTGTTAAATCTGTTGATAATTTAGGGACTATTGCCATTGGCTGCAGACAACCTTTAAGCCTCACCCTTCACTTTTCCTTTCCGCCCCACATCTGGGCAAGCTGATGAGACAGCCCAGGTGCTCTCTCCTCTGGTGTGGGTGGAAAGTCTAAGTCACATATGGGAACCCTCATCCTATACCCTAACTGCCATAAAAACCCCAAGCCAGTCTCTTTTCCCTGCTGTCAAGTCATTTTCAGATCAGCTTGGGAGCCAATGTTAGAAATGTAATTGAGCTAATTCAGAAGGTTAGATAATTGGCATTTTGCACAAAAGAATAGGATTGGAGCACTCCTGAAAGTGGCCCTGGATCAGGTCTCTTGGCCGGGACCCATCTGTGTGTCTCAGATTGAATCCTGTGTCTTGATTCGATTCGAGAAGAAGCTCTGACTGATGCTAGACTCAGGGGAATGACTATTACCTTGTGACCGCTGGTTGTGTGTCTTAACTGGGTGTCGGCCCCACTCTATAGGATGCTCAGAGGAAAGACTCACATCCTGTGCAATAAATGGGCTCCTAGGGGGGTCACTCACGAAAGAGCAGTCATTAGAGAAAGAAAAAGCAGGCATTATGTAGCATGTTGTGGCTCACACTTCTAAAAGCAGATGGCTCACCATGACTCTACAAAATGGCTTTGCTGTCGCCGCTCCTGCCTATGCCTCTGTTACCAAAAAAAGATTCTGATTTTCTGTGTCATAGGGAAAAATAGCCATGGCATCTCTGTGACACAGCCAAGGGGTTAATTCAACCATTGCCATGAGGGAGGCCTCCGACCCTGGTGATATTGATTGGAGGCAAGAAAGGAAAAAAAAAAAAAAAGCTGGATATGGGGGAGGAAACGGAAAAACTGAAATAGAAGTCTACAGTTTGACCCAATTAGAAGTCCCAAATTTACTGAAAGGATTTATTCAAAACAAAAGGGCGCTGACCGGCTTTGCATCTCTACAATGTAACTTCTGAACTAACTTTAACATCTGCTGAAATGTATCAATTAGCAAATCTTTATGGCCTTCATCAGCGCTGGGGGTCAAATTACATTTATACCTGAGGATCCCACTAAATTTAGACAAGGTATTTTCTATAATCTTAGGGATGTTTCTGACATCAAACAGAGGACAAATAGGTATGCGTCATCTTAACCTTTGGAACTACCGCCTTGCCTAAATTCCTGTCACATTGCCCATCGCCCTCGAATATTCCATAGTGGGTATGGAAGCTGTGACCCAATGATTAATAAGTTAAAATTACAAATGGGGCCCCATGGATCTTCCCCCACTTAAAATAATTAATACAGCCCAATGTAGATTCAAACAGGGCCTTCAAGGATTGAAATTCCTTATACAAGACCTATTTAGTGAAGGGGTGATTCTCTCCACTGCTCCTCCATTTAATAGCCCAGTTTGGCCTGTTCTTAAACTTGGAAAAAATGAATGGCACCGCACAGCAGATTACCGCAAACTTAACCCTGTGGTTCCACCCATTAAAGCTCCTATGCCCAATATTGAAATTTGAAATTACCCGTTCCATTCAATCATCAGCTAGTAAACATTTTGCTATTATAGATTTGGCTAGTATGTTCTGTTTCCTGCCTATTTTGACAGGCTCTTAGCTGCATTTCCCCTTCATCTTCAAAGGGACACCATACACTTCTACGTGGATACCCATGAGGCCATCACATACAATCTTTGCAGGCATCCAATTTTCTCCAGAAACACAGGTATGACATCATATTGATAACGTCTTCCTCCAAGGAGATTCATTCGACATATTCATTCACAAAAGAGCTCATCACAAAAGGATGGGTCATTGTGCCCCCCCCCCCACGCACTGCGAGGCCCTGAAACCTCAGTTAAATTCCTAAAAGTTCTCTCATAAACTGAAGGCCACTCCATCTCTGACACTGTCAAGAAAGCTATTGTCCCTCTCAGCATCCACATCATTAAAACAAGCCTAACATCTTTTAAGCCTTTTTGGGTTCTGGAAGCAACATATTCTGCATTTATCAATTTTCTTAAGCTCACTTATGCTGTTATTTGCAGTGGCCCTTGAATGGGGCCCCCACAGCAAAAGGCTCTAGAATCTGTCCACATTGAAATGCAACAGGCACTCCCAAAGTCCCCCTAGAGAGTCCCTCACTGCAGAAGCTTTAGCAATCTCCTCTCATGCCTCCCAGAGTATTTGGCCCACTCACAACAGCTCTGAGTTACCCACGGGCTTCTGATGCAAGACACTCCACGCTATATGCTGTTACAGCAGCAATTGCTGGCTGCATACTAGCCTCTCCTGGAAATAGTGGCCCTGGCCTGTGACCTTCCATACCCCGCTGGAGGCACGCCTTGGGTCATGGATGCAACATCTCATCAAGAAGCTCAGTATGGCCACCAAGGCCTTTCTGCTACAGATAGAGCCAAACCTGGGCCCTCTGGCACACTCCATCTGCAACAGGGGGTGGCCTTCCCTGTCCTAGCCCCTTGCCAGATGTCCTGGTGTTGGAGGAGGTCACCCTCTCTCAGACCACTTGGCTACCTGGGGAGCTCTTTGGCATCAGCCAAGTCAACCACAAAGGGAGTTGACGCACTTTACAGATGGCTTGACCACCATTATACCTGCTAGAGTTCTGTGGTGAGTTTCTGCTTTTCATCCCTTAAAGAGGATGTTCCTGAGAAATAAGAGGACCTGAGGGTCAGGAAAATTGGCCAAACTTCAGAGAGTCAGTGATCTTTGCCCCAGAGGCCCTGGGCAACACTTGACCCTTCTGCACGTTTTTACAGACTCTTGAGCCAAGTTGCCCCTTTTGGGGTTAAGAACTCTGGCAATCTCTTGCCCCACAGACAATCAAAATATAAATCATGGTCATACATCTCTCTCTACTTACTAAAGCCACATACAAGACCCCACCAAGAGACTCCTTATCTCCTTCAGAGCTCTAGATATGATTGATAACGACCCAGACACTCATTGCACTTCTCAAAATATACAACTCTGGGCCCTTGAACAAGCATTCAACAGAACTTTCACCTTCCTTACCAGCCTCAAGCTACAGACCGCAGAGAGAGCCATAACGGCTTCTTAAAAAAGTTCAAATTCAATTAAATGCAACGTGTCACATTTCAGTCCTCAGTCAAACATCTGAGGCGAGTTGTAATAAAGTGTTTGACTCTGTTTTTCGATGTTTGAGTGTTGACAGTTTTTAAGCCTCACCTCTCCCTCTTTGCTTTGTGCCCCACATGTGGACTAGTGATAAGAAAGCCTAAATTCTTTCTCCTTTGGTGCAAGTGGGAAGTCCAAACTACCCACTGAGGGTAACCATCACGCTGGCCCTACCTCTAAACCATAAAAAACCCAAGCCAGTCTTCTTTCCTTGCTCTCTCAACCCATTTTCAGACCTACTCGGGAGCCACCCTGATTTCCCCAGAAAGCCTCATTATGTGAGTAATAAACCTTTTCATACCCTCTTCAGGTGTGTGGTGTCATCAGACTTGACATCTGAACCCAATTTTTTCCACCAAGTGTCCACAACAGCGATCTGAACAATATTCAATCTTCTAACCTGTGAAGGTGGACATCTTTCCATTTATTGAGGTCTTCTTTAATTTTTTTCCAGTGATGTTTTAGTTTCCAGTGTACAGGTCTTTCATTTCCTTTATTAAATTCATTCCTAAATATTTGAATTGTTTGATGCTGTAGCAAACAGAATTGTTTTCTTAATTTCGTTTTGATTGTTCATTTCTAGTGTATAGAAATACAGTTGATTTTTATTCATTGACTATGTCCTGGATTCTTGCCGAACTCATTGATTAAGTCCAGCAGTTTTTTTGTGTGTGTCTTTGTTGTGATTTTATATTTACAAGGACATGTCATCTGCATATAAGGACAGTTTTCCTTCTTTGTTACAAATCTGGATGCACTTCATTTTCTTGCCTAATTTCCTCAGCTAGAATCCCCAGAACAATGACCGATAGAAATGGTAGACCAGAATCCTTATCTTAATTCAGTACTGCCATGCTATCTCTTTAACTGCTTGGTAGAAATTTTAGTGAAGCCACCTGACCCTGGGCTTTTCTTTTCAACAAGTTTTAAAATTACGAATTCAATTGCCTTACTTGTTATAGGTCTATTTCGATTTTCTACTTCTTTTTGATTCAGCTTCATTAGCTTGTGTCTTTCTTGGAATTTGTCCATTTCACCGAGGGTTATCCAATTTGTTGGCATACAACTATTCAGAGTATTCTCTTATAATCCTTATTTCTACAAAGTCAATAGCAATGGCCTGTCTTTTATTTCCGATTTTAGTTATTTGTGTCTTCTTTCTTTTTTTCTTGGTCAGTCTTGCTAAAGATTTGTCAATTTTGCTAACCTTTTCAAAACAACTTTTGGTTTTGTTGATTTTCTCTGTGGGTTTTCTATTCTCTATTTTTTTTCTTAATCTCTGCTCTAATCTTGATTATTGCCTTCCTTCTGCTAGCTTTGTGTTTAGTTTGTTCTTTAACTAGTCCCTTAGGCTGTAAAGTTTGGCCATTGATTTGAGGTCTTTTTTCTTTTTCAGCATAAGCACTTATAGCTATAAATTTCCCTATTATTACTGCTTTCACAGCATCCTATAAGTTGTGGTACGTTGTGTTTCATTTTCATTTGTTTCTAAGTATTTTATTATACCTCTTGCAATTTATTCTTTGACCCATTGGTTGTTTAATTTGCACACATTTGTGAATTTTCCAATTTACTTTCTGTTATTGATTTCTAGCTTCCTTCCATTGTGGTCAGGGAAAATTTATCATTCCAATTATAAATTGAATTCCTTTATAATTTCGATCTTTTTCAATTTATTGAGACTTCTTTTGTGGCCTAACACATGGCCTGTTGTGGAGAATGTTTCATGTGCTCCTGAGAAGAACGTATTTTCTGTGGCTGTTGGGTGAAGTGCTATATACGTGTACTGGGCTTAGTAAGTTCATAGTACTGTTCAAGTCTTCTGGTTTCTTATTGATCTTCTGTCTAGAAGTTCTATCCATTATCGACAACAGGGCGTTGAAGTCTCCAACTGCTATTGTAGACCTATTTCTCCTTCAATTCTGTCAGTTTTTGCTTTGTGTATTTTGGGGTTCTGTTTTTAGGCATCTATGTGCTTATAATTGGTATGTTTTACTGACGGATTGACCCTTTTATCATTATAAAATGTCCTTCTTTGTTTCTAGTAACAACTTTTGTCCTAAAGTCCATTTTGTATGATATTAGTATAGTCACTCCAGCTCTCTTTTGCTCTTTTCATGATACATCTTATTCCATTCTTTTACTTTCAAACCACTTGTGTCTTTGAATCGGACGTGCGTCACTTGTAGATGACATATAATTGGGTCATTTTAAAAAATCCATTCTTCCAAACTTTGCCTTTTAATTTGGGCATTTATTAATTTACATTTAATATAATTACTGATGAGGTAGAGTTTATGCCTGCCATTTTGCTATTTGTTTTCTGTATGTCTCATGTGAATTTTGTTCCTGTATTTCTCCGTCACTACTTTCTTTTGTGTTAAATGGATATTTTGTGGCATAGCATTTTAATTCCTTTGTTGTTTCTTTAAATATATTCTTTCGAGTTATTTTCTTGGTGGTTGTCCTGGCGATTACAATTAACATCTTAATTTATAACAATCTAGTTCAGATTAATATCAACTTGCAATTAAGTAATACTCAACATTTACTCTCCCATAACTCCATTCCTTCCCCACTCTTTTGAGCTGTTATTGTCAGCAGTAACAGCAGTAAAGATGTAACAAATTACATCTTTATACATTTATACCTATCAACACAAACTGATCATTATTACTTTATGCAGTTGTCTTTTAAATCAGATTGGAGAATAAAAGAGCTACAAACAAAAATACATTACACCATCTTCTATTTTTACCTCTATAGTTATCTTTACCAATTTTCTTTTATTCCTTTGTGCAGATTTGAGTTACTACCTAATGTCCTTTCATTTCAGCCTGAAGGACTCTCCTTAGTATTTCTTATAGGGCAAGTCTGCCAGCACTGCATTCTGTCAGTAGTTGTTTATTTGGTAATGTCTTAATTTTGCCTTCATTTCTGAGGGACAGTTTTGCCAGACATAGAATTCTTGGTTGACGGTCTTTTTCTTTCAGCACTTTGAACACGTCATCCCTCTGCCTTCTGGCCTCCAGAGAGTCTGATGAGAATTCAGCTTAAATCTTAGTGAAGAGCCCTTGTATGTGAGGAGTCGCTTCTCTCCGGCTGCTTTTCTGTGAGTCTCTGTATTTGGCTTTCGACAGTTTAGGTTTGATGCTTCTGGGTGTGCATCTCTCTGTGTTTATCCTACTTGGAGTTTGTTAAGCTTTTAGAAAACTCATCTTTGATTCCTCTCCCCAAATCTCCAATGTCAGCAAGTCCTGGTAAGTCTACTTCCAAATGGATCCTAAGTCCTTCTACTTCTTTCTCTCTCCTCTGCTCCTGCCCGAGCCCAAGCCGCTATGATCTCTCACCTGGACCATCAACCTCCTCACTGGTCTCCCTGCTTCCACTCGCGACCCTCTCCAGTTCATTCTCCATCCACCAGGCAGAGCGGTCTCCTTAAAACATTAATCCAATTACCGCACTTCCTTGCTTAAAGCCTCTGGACTCCTCAGTTCACTTTGAATAAGATCTGAAGTTAGGCCCTTCGGGACCTGGTCCTGCTACCTCTCCATTCTGCCTCCCACTCCTCCCTTCCCAGCATGTGCAGCCACCTGCTTTGTCTTCTCTTGAACATTCCAAGCTCAGAACTACCTTAAGGCCTTCACAGCAGCTGTTCCCTCTGCCTGGGGGGGCTCCACCCAAAGTTAGCTCCCTCCATTCAATCAGGTTCCAGCTTAAATGTGACCCCCCAGGAAGCAGGTCTCAGTTACTCCCTATCACATTAGGATTTTTCTTGTTTAATATTCACCGTCTATTCACACTCACCAATGGAACTAATCTCCATTTATTGGCTATCTTACTCACCATTGTATCTCCAGTGCCTAGAACAGTGACTGACACATCATAGGTGCCCAAAATACTTGTTGAGTGACTAGAATGAATGGTAATACCTGTGCTCAACAGGAAGACCTCTTCCAAGACCTTCCACATAAGAAGAGCTGGTGCTGGAGTGCCCTGAGGCTGTAAAGGATCCTGGCCTGCCTTTGCCATCAACAGCAACTTGGTCCCAGGCTGCCTTTGAGTTAGCTGCATTTTATTACTTTTCAATTCACTTATCAATGATCATCCAGCTACAGTTTCCATAGCAACCCTCAACCAACCAGAATATTCCATCATCCAGGACACCACCCCACCCTTCTTAGAGCACCCAGTTCACTATCAAGGTGTTCTCCAGCCTCAAGAAAAGGGTAAGGTCTTGGGTGGGGAAACTGAAGCCATGGGTCTCCTTCAGATGGGAGACTCACTGAATTTCATGGGCGATTCTTCCTTCTGCTCTTACGTCAGGAAGGCCCAACTTCCAACAGGAGGACCACTGTGCAGCAATGATAAGGAGAGATGGGTACTTTCATCTTCCCACATCAGGTCAACAAGGACATCTTTGGTCCCATGTTCTGGGTTCAAAGCGCCTCCAATTGCAGGGAGGAAGTTATCTGGCTCAGCAGGGGTTCCCAAGCCCCGATGAAAAGGCACATTCCTGGAAGAGGCAGTACCAGGGAATCAAGTAGGGCAAGCTCAGTGCCGGGCATGGGTATGAAATAAGGAAACCCCGCAGCACCCTTCAAGGGGAGATCTGAGCAGCTGGTGTTTTCATCATGAAGGAGACTCAAAATGAACTGCTCTCCACCTGGTCTCAGACTTTGGATTCCAAAGACCCCCAAGCAGGGAATCTGGCCTAATTTCATCTTTGACCCAACACTAATGATAGTCAGTTCCTGCAAAGATATAATTCACGACATTGAAAATGGACTGTAGGAAGCTCAGTGACCCACTGATCTTGGTTTTAGAGGTTACAGCTTCCATTGTGGCCACAGCATCAAGTACACCTGGCAGATGGTGTCATTTGGTCCCAAGATTAGACTCTGCTCCCTTCGAATAACAGAAATGCAAACGTGGCTAACTGGGAAGGGGACAGAGTTATACTCTGCTACTCCCAAGGCAGAGTAAAGATACAGAGATGTGAAGTGGTGGTGAGAGGGGAGTACCTCACATTTGTAGCGATGGAGAGACTATCAACACACCTGCCTGGGCCAGGTGGGCACACAGAGGTGGCTCTGGGGGGACACAGTGGCACTAGGCCCTCAGAGCCGAAGACCAGAAGGCACGGGTGGGTGGGAGGGGGCAGTGGGAGGGGCAGGGCCTTCAGAGCCACAGGCCAGCTTCGATCCCAGCCCCGCCCTTTCCCGGCTGTATGATTTGGAAATCACTGTTTAATTGTTCCCCTGACATGGAGGAAACAGACACCGGGGCATCTTCCAGTGCACTTTAATCAAAATTCCATCATCAGAAGAGTTCCTGTAGCACACAATGTGAGGATGGGCATGTCAACTTCGTCTACAAATGCAATTTCCACAGATTTGCACTTCGAACATGTATGAAAAATAAAATATATAATATTTAGTTTTATAAATTTCCCCACTTCATCACTTTATCTTTAAAATAAATGACTACCTCTGTCCAACAGATTAAGCAGCCTGGAGTCACCGAGCAGATATCAGCCAAATGACATCCATTTCCTGAAAGAGTTCTGGGGGAAATACTTGAGACAGTCAAATGCTTACAGGAATCAACAGGAATTAAAACTAGCACGTTCCTCACAGTGGGGTGAGACATCAAACACGGGAGGATGCTAATGGCTGCTCTTTTCTGTTGGGAAAAAGAAATCTCCCAAACTAGACCGAATGGCTGTGAAACCTGCAAATGAACTTTTGGCACCAGTGGAGAGAAGGGGCCTTTCGAAGCTGCCCCCAGTGATGATTCTGCCAAAGCATCGGTCTCAGGGAGAGAGGACAGAGGGGGAAGGACAGCTGCCATGGCCCTTCTCCATTCTGAATGCCCCCCTCAGTCCCCTCTCCGGGGCCACAGACGCCCCCTCCACCTTGGAGAAGGCGGGGCATGGTCTGGGCAGCCTGCCCCCCTCCTCAAGCTCAAGAGTTCTTCAGACGGAAAGATTCACAGCATAGAGAACACCAAGAGAAGGGTCCTTCTGCAGGGAGGGGTGGGGGCAGCTCTGCTGTGTGCTCAGTGGACAGCAGGATGTACTCAACACACAAGGGACACGGCCACTCCAGAGGGATGGCTGCACAGCCTTTAAAGGGGACGGACAGAAGGCGCACATGAAACACCAAGGAGCCGAGAGGGCAGGCAGGGCTGGGGTGCACTAGCATTTACAGGGGTTCCGAACAGGGCCTCAAGGACTATAAGGCCCCCACGGCAGGAATTCAGATCTTGGTCCACCTGTGGCTCAGGGCTTCTTCCCCCCAAAAACACAACAAAATCTTGGTAAGGAACAAATAAGCCGGTGACAAATGCTGCCACGGAGGGAGCCTCAGTCTCAGAGATGCCCAGGGAACGGGCTTTGGGGCCGCAGCCCGTTCTAGCAGGAGGTTTCCACAGTTTAACTGGGAGTAAGGGGCCCTGCGCTTCCAACAGGAACAGCTTGACCCCGGCCTCCAGGACAGAGAAGGCGGCTACAAGTCAAGGAGACGCTCCTCACAGGTCTCCACGGGCCACTTGGAAGCCCCCCCAAACACGTCAACGTTGTTGTCCACCCAGGGGATGATGTTGCCCGGCATGTTTGTGGAGCAGTTGGCGATGTTGACGATTTCTTGCGCACGAAGGACGCGGTCCCATATGTTGAACTGGCTGAGCTCCCCCACAAACGCCTGTGTGGCATCAAACCTGCCCCCAACGGTGTCCTGGGAAAAGGGGACAGAACCGCATCAGTGCAGGTTCAAAAGCATGTCAGCAAATTCTCCGGGCGTGTGAACGGCTTCGGGGAAAGGGGGCCAGCTCGGGAGGGAGGTGGGTGGGGAGGCTGGTGCCGGGGCGTGTTTTCCTGACTCCCCTCAACTCTGACCGCACTTCCTGACCACTGATTCCAGCAGGTTCTGGGGCTCCAGGGCACGTCAGGCCCGGGGGAGATGGCTTCACTCAAACCATCCCATTTTACACAGGGGAAACTGGGCTACGTCGGGAGACACTGCCCAAGGTCCCAGAGTGAAGACTAGCCCCCTCCCAGGGGAGAAGTAATACGGAAGTGAGAGGGCCAGGGAGGAACTCCGAGAACCGGGTGCCTACTCCCTCAAACACAGACTGAACGGTCAGCACTCATCTGCCCCGGAGCAGCCAGCCAGCCTGCATTTCCTCTCTCCCAGATGGCGAGTTTCCTGAGGGCGGCCTCCAAGGTCTCGCTCTTTCCTCCCCATGTTCCCCCCCGAGGCATTCCTAAAGAGCTCCTTGCCTGGGGATCCCAGTGGAGACCCTGAGCCAGCAGCAACTGGAAGACGCCATACCAGCCCCCAGCATCCTGAGTCAATACCGTGCCGAGCGGGAGAGACGACTTGGGGTCGTACATGACCCCATGACCCCAGGGACACCCCTGATCACTTGTGACAGACTGGACTCCATTCTGGAATCTGTCTGAACCCACCACACCAACCTGGTCCCTGCCAGGAAGTGCAGGCCATGTCCCCGACCCCGCCTCAGCCCACAAGACAGCATGATCTGGGCTGGCCACCATGCGACGGTGGTCAGGTTCAGCAGACAGACAGCTGGGCAGAGGCTGAGGGGGTGGCCTTGTGCCACTTGGCTGGCCAGCACACTCTCGTCTTGCACCCCGCCTACACCCACCTGCTCCTGCCCGAGGATGAGCACACCCCCCGGCTTGATGGGGTGCCAAGGGGCCAGGTTCTCCCCGGTGCCGAGCTTCTCCCCATCCTGGAAAGCCTCCCACATGCCATCCCGCGTCGTCCAGGTGACACAGATGTGGTGCCACTTGCCATCACTGACAAACAGGGGCAGCTGTGCGACCTGTGGGAGGCAACGTGCAGGTGAGAAACCACTGCGGGCTTCCCAGATGTCTGATCGGGGGACTGGAGGCCCCAGGATCCACAGGTGCTCCTATCACAGGGGGTCCCTCCTGGTCTCCCCTTCTCTGCTCCGCAGGTAACATGCCTGGCCCCGCCCCCCTCAGAGAGTCCCTTGGGGCTGGTGGGGGGAGATGCCATGTGTACGACACAGATGCTCAAGAGGAAAGGGGCAGTCTGGGTACAAGCCCCTGACCCCAGGTTCTCAACTGGACACCTTGCACCCAGCTCGGCTGGGGCTCCAGGACACTGTGCAGACCAAGTAGGTGTGAGGGACAGCCCTTCCCAAGCCGGCCCTGAGCGCCCCAGGCTGGAGCACACGAAGAGAAGTCAGACCTCTGTCGGGCCAACTTTGCAAAACAGTCACCCTAGTGTCTCTATTCTGCAAGCAAGGGCCCAGCTGCCATTGCGGCCCTCGGGGATCCATGTGTGTGCATGTCCTCCCGTGCAGAGGACCAAACACCTAAAGTTAAGTGGGAGTGTGTGTGGGGGTGCACAGAGAACCGGAGGGAGGGCGTTTCAGACCGGCGCCCGTGTACTAGCCATCCTGGGGGGCTCCCACGCCCGTGCACCAACGGTCCTGGGGGCCCTCGGTGCAGCTGACTGCCAACCTCCTGTTGTTACTGCTGGTGTCCTGGCAACTGGGCGCTCCCTCCCAGGAATTGGTTGTTTACAGACGTCTAACCAGAGAGGAAAACAAGGCCCTTGCCCTGCTGTGTCCATGTCCAAGGGCATTATTTAGAACAATTAATCCCCAGCTCAGGGACGTGGCCACTGCTGGGAGGAGCCCGGCAGGCAGATTCAGATTCCACAGCGTTTCCCACTTACACCCACCCCACCCAGGGCCGCTCATGAAGACACACGGAGGGGCTCGGGCAGCCTTCAAGGAGGATGTGAGGTGGCGCTTCTGGCCGGGTCGTGTCTGACTTGAGAATGAAAGTTCCCGTGGGGCCCCTGGAGGATCCCACGGCCGCCCAGAGCCGATCTCTCCAGAAGGCCACGCTCCTGAAGGTCGAAACCAGCTCGTCTACAAAAAAGGGACATTTACTCTGGAAAGGGAACAAATCGGTGGTTGCCATGGGCTGGAGCCGGGGCAGCCGTTGACTATGAAGGTGGGGGCAAATTTGGGGGGGGGGGGATGAAACTGTCCTATATTTTAATTGTGATGGTTACACAACTACATGCATTTGTCAAACTGGCCAAGCCGTAGACTAAAAAGTGTACAGTTTACTGTACATAAATTGTATCCCAATAAACTCCTCCCAAAAGATATGCTGACGAGAAGTAGCATACACTCAGAGAGAGAGGAGACAGATACACAAACACAGACAGACACACATACACACACCCTACCCTAATGGGTGCGGCCCTCACTGCCTGGCCTAAGGGCCAATGACAATTCAGGCTGGCATGCAGAGACCCCAGCTCATTCTGCTCCTTCCACCACCCCTGTGCCCGGACCCTCAGCTGCTTCTTGGCCAGACTCACAACTTCGATCTCCACAAGCTGCAGCTGCCTCCCTGTGGCCCCTGGGAGTGGGACCGAGTCACTTTGCAGTGACTAGGAGCCAGCTGTTGGACCCCCTGCAACCTCCCCATCTTTCTCTGTCGCCGCCATGACAGGGCAGGGTGGCCGTCCGAGCAGGCCTCACCTTGTCGTTGATGAGCAGCTCGATGGGGTTGTTGCCCCACTCGATCAGCACAATCTCGTTGGCCTGTCCAGGCACCGCGTAAGAGAACGGGGTGCCGATGCCCGGCGAGGCGCTGGAGCGCAGCCACAGGCAGACGGTGAATGCGAACAGTTCGGGCAGCGTCTTCTTGATCTTGCCGTACAGGTAGTTAGTGCGGAGAGGGAGAGACACTTTGAATGCATCAGGGGTCTTGAACGCACTGTTGCCTGGCGGGGGTGGGAGAGAGGCCAGCAGCGTGTTAGCCCACCGGCTCCCCCTCTCCAGGGGGGCCCAGAGTGACAGCTCACCTGGACTGCCCCCAAGTCGCTCTCCAGCAGTGGTGCACCAGCTACCAGCCAGCCACCGTTCAAAGACCCGAAACCCCAGCAGTAAACAAGAGCATCCTGGCCCTTGAAAGCTTGAGGAAGAGGGCAGGGGCAGGCTGGATGTGATTTCCGCTGTTCCTTGAGATCTTGGCCCCCTCGGTTCCATCAGGAAGGGTGGGGTCAGGGACCCACTGGGCTTGGAGGCCGGAGGTTGCACAGGGCCCCAGGCACTCAAGAGAAGCTTGACAAGCCAAGAAGCCCGTGTCTCTTCTCACAGCAACGAATCACCACGGCTGTGGTCAAGGAGTCAGGCACCCGCGTCTTGACACTGCAGCTTAACTCAGAAGTGGCCTTTGGGGGACAGCCCTGACATGAACTACTTCGCTCACGATCTGCCGTGTCCTCCACAAAAGAGGATCGTGTTTATTGACCTTTTCCTGAAGTTCTGGACCAGTGGGTGGCAGAGAATTGCGGGGCGGGGGGTCCCTCCCCACTGAGGCTAACACATCCGCCCAGAGCCTTGACCCTTTGGGGCCTGCCTGGCACTGGTAAGGATCACCATGGCTGTCCCCACGTAAACGGCACTTCCAGAATCTTTGAAAACGATTGGTACTCCTAAACGAGTCTAAGTAATTTTCAATACGGTTTTGATTTAAGCTCAAAATTAACAACAACAATGAAAACAAACACACACAGAAGGCAGGGCCCCTATGTGGTCATCCCAGATTCAAAGTCTGCCCGGCACGACCCGATTCCATGAGCTGTCACGGCAAAAGCTGCCCTCTTATTCGGGGCCCAGACGCTGCCGCGGAAGGAGCCTAAACACCCTTGACTCACTCAACAAATATTTATTAAGCACCCACGAGGGCCAGATGGTCTCCACTGTGGTGAAGACAGGCTCTCCAGACCCGGAACCAACGCAGCCCAACTGCCTGTGTCACCACCGGACTAACTCCGTCCCCGTTTCGCCCCTTCTGCAGAACAGGAACCAAACGGCTGGGCCTTTCTCCATCTCGATCCCCCAAACTCCTCTTCTGTCATAGTAAATAATCCGAGAGGGAAGCCACGGTTCATGCCAATCTGAGGAAGACGTTCTGCAACGAAAGCATCACCCTCTTGGCCTCTCTGGAACAGGAAGCACAGAAACACTAGAATCTGGGCTGCACACACAGCAGGATCTCCTCCTATCTGCCATGGCGCAGTCTTGCCGGTCCATCCTCACCTCCCAAGGCAGGGCACCCTCAACACAGGCTGTGGAGCTGCAGGGCGCTGTGGGGGGGGGGCTGGGAAGAGCTGGTTGCGGGCGGTGCCCAGGACACGGTGTATTCTGGGAATGACCCCACGTTAGGCTGGAGCAAAACCGAGAGAAACAAAAAGCCGCAGCTCCCCGATTTTGCAGCTTGCACAGAGTGCCGAGGCTCAGAGAAGTGAGGTGACTTGCCCCAGGCCACACAGCTAGTGAATGACAGAGCAGGCACTGGAAGTCCCTCTCTCCACTACATGTCGCCACTCGTATTTAATCTGCAAATGAGCAGGTTCTTCAGGAGGGCACGATTACTAATAAAGAGAAATGGCTTCTCTCCTTGCAGGTGGGCACGTGGCTGATTTAATAAGGCTCCGCGTGTTGGTAATACTGTTAGCTGGGTGACAACAGATAGGTTTAATTAGAGCTGGGAGAGGTGAGGACCAGAGGAGGGGGGGCCCATCCCCTGAAGCTGGTGCCCTCTATTTATATAAAACAGCTTGGAGGTTCAGAGGAAACTTAGTTAAAACCAATTAAGGAATTAAAAGGCCTGACCAATAAATCAGAGGCTGCAGGAGGCAGACAAGCTGAGGAGGGGGCAGCTGGGGCCAAAGAGAGACGGGTTCAATCTCCTCAGTGGCAACGTTTTCTTCAGCTCCGAGCTGGGCCGGGCCTGGAGTCAGGAGGCCCCTGCAGATGGGCATGTCTCACAGCAAAGAGGATGAGCATCCTTGGGCCCAAGGCAGCAGGAGCATCCGTGTGCAGGGTTGGCCTCTCACCACTGGGCTCCGGGGAGCCTCCTGTCCAGCAGGGCCGGAGCCCACAGGCTATTCCAGGCTGCAGCCTGCACGACTCTGGTCCTCTGGGGCCACCACCAACTTCAACCCCAGCTCTGCGATCTGCTGGCCACATGCATGCAGGTGTCCCTTAGCTCTCTGACTCAGCCTCTCCTCTATAACTAAACCCTACCTCACAGGGTTGTTGCAGGGCTTACGGAAGACACAGAATGTGGAACTCACAGCCCAGCGTCTGGCCCAGAACAGGCACTTAATGAGCAGAGGAGGATGAACCGAAGGCCAGAGTCCCCCAGAGTCCCCCATGGTGTGTGGCTGACATACGTCTCCTCTGGGCTCGGCTGGATGCTTCTAGGAACAGAGTGTGTTTTCCACTCATGGTACATTTGGGGGCTGGGAGTTCACATTGCCCTTTATGCTTCTCACAAACAGGACGCACATCAACTCA